>NC_092338.1:110265000-110565000 GCF_046630445.1 Rutidosis leptorrhynchoides | reverse complement strand
AATTTGAGCCTAAGCATGATTTTGAGAATTAAAGTGGACTTTTTCAAGTCTAAAATTCATGAACTTGATTTTTGAGAGATAATGCCATTTGAAACTTGTTTAATTGCTAGTAATGATTATTTTGACATGTTATTTGAGTTGAATGCTTATGAACTTGGCGAACATTTTCGTATATGCTTATTTGAAAAAGTGTAGATTTGATGAAAATATGAAAATGAGCTTAAGTTTGATATAAATTAAACATGTCATTGTAATTATTTTAATTGATGATTTTGCTGACACTAATGCATATTTGGATGCACAAAAATTGTGTTTGATGTGTTTTGCAGACTGAAAGGGGTGAATCTTCATCCCAAACTCGCAATGCTCCTGCTGAGAATACGGAACAACAGGAGGTGGATAACTACTACAAACAAGATATACCTCATCCAGTCATGACATTTTTTGATATGCACTTGGAAGATTTGCACCCGAACCTGAGATTTGACAGACTTTGGATAGATTATCCAAAATACCAAAGGGGTTTGCATACTCTTCATTCTAAAGCTGTTGAAGTACTTAGGGTCATAGAATGGGGACCATTAGAAGCTGTAGAATTGGCCGGGCCAATTAGGGAATTACTTGCACAGAGGTATGGTAATTCTACTTTTAACGATTGGGTACGGTTATTCAACATGCGTAGACCTGTATATAAAGTATGGTGTGAAGAATTGTTGTGTAGTATAGAATTAAATGATCGGGTAGCTAGTTTAACCGATCGATCTTTTATTAGATTTTTGTTAGGAGGTTCGATGCGCCACATGTATTTACTAGACATGGCTCAGCCTTTACGTATATATACGCCTGAGGAGCTAGCATCTGCCGATTGTAGAGGGTTGATACTAAATGGTAGAAAGATAGACGAAAATTTTGATACGCATAGTGTATGGAGTCAAGTGACTAGCCATCACCGATTTAAAGGGGGAAATTACTCTTATTTGGATATAGATAGAGCTGAATTAAGAGTAATTCATAGGTTTTTAGCCAATTCGATTACACAATGAGGTAAGAACAAGGAAAAGGTAAATGAACATAATTTGTTTTACCACATGTGTATTCGAGACCCACAAAGCGCTATTAGTATACCTTATTGTGTGGGTTATTATTTATCAGCTATGGTTAGGGGGATGATACCGCATAGCATAATAGGAGGTGGTATATTTATTACTTTGATTGTTGAATATCTCGGTGTGGATATAAGTCGGGGGGATTACTAATCGAAGAACCAGAACCCCGAGATACAATAGGTTTAAATGTATACCATGGTGCGAAAGTTTTGAAGAGGCGAAATAACGCCGCAGCACGATATAATGGTAGACATCCACAGGTTGAGAGAAACCAACAGCAAGGTAATGTAGGAGGGGGAAATGAAATGGAAAAAATGCAAAGGTTTATAGCTTCATAAGAGTATGAAAATGCTAGACATAGAGCATTTGAAGATTGGCAAGTTCATCAAAACCAAATCATAGCTTATTGCCAACATATAGGTAGAAACTATATTCCTACTCCATCGCCCATATTCCCTCCCTGGTCTATAGAGATCCAACCACCGTATCCTACGTATAACCCAGCCGAAGCATTTTATAACACATATGGTTATGCATGGAACCCCTACTGGTATCAGTATCATCCCTAGTCTACTTAGTTTTATTTATTTTATAATTTGTAATGTTGATACATTTAATACTTATGTTAATATTATAATAGTTTTTATAATTTTCTAACTTTTATTATTAGATTTTAATAATTTTTGAATGTGGGGTAATATACCAAACTTCAAAAATATGTATATATGTTTGCAGTTTATCTTATGTACACAACAGGATAAAACAATGCATTTTCAAAGACTGGCATTAAGTTCAGCAAAAGTAACTAATTTTGACGACAAGATGCAAAATATATGTGAAATAACAACAAGACGGAATGAAAAAAATGATATGCACCATTTATCATTCAGCAAGCAAACACAAATATTTTTGGAAACTTTGGTAAAATTTAATCATTTCTACGCTAATCACCCTCAATAATTTAAATTGCTACTGATTTCTTGCAAATGAGGGCATTGCAAGATCTTAAGTGTGGGAAGGGGTTAAATTCTTTCGGATTTTAAAATTTTTACTTTATACACTTGGTTACCATTAGAAATACTAGTAAAGTATTAGTTGTATTAGAATCTAGTGCTCTCTGATAATAAAGAACAGCCCTAGTCTTATATACTGACTACCCAATTCTAGTAAAAATTTTCAAAATTTTCAATTAAATGAACTCAAAATCATGTTTATACATATTTATGAATGATAAAACTAGGTTTTAACACCGAAATTATTGTTACCTCGGAAAGGACATAAATTGAGAAACAAACCAAAATGTTAAAATTCATTTAAAATGGAATAGAGGACAATAAAAAGGAAAATAAAAGTCAAGTGTGGGAAAATTTACCAAGATATTTTAAACATATGTCACATATTTCTGTAACAAATAACTGAAAATACTTTTGCTTTGGACTAAACTAAACTGTTTTACCCGATGAAAGAAAAGAAGAGATGGATCTACACGATGAACCAATTCCATCGTTAAAAGGAAGTAAAGTCTTTCGAAAAATAAACGCGCTTCTTGATTTAGGTCATGAAGTTGTCGTCCAGACCAGCTGTAGGTTGATGAAAAATCTAGAAAAGTCATCTCTAAAATCAGCAGGAAATCCACGGACCTCAGCATAAAACAGGGTCGCCAAGTGGTCAGATTTATCCTAACCATGAGAAGGATTTATCTCGTAAAATGGGGGGGCACCGTGCAAATTAGCTTGATAAGACTAATAAATCAGATCCCCAGAAAGGATAATCTCCTTAAAAGATCAAAAATCAGCTTTTAAGCCCGATATTACTCAATCCTAGAGATTGACCTTAAAGATTGAGAATTCAAACTCATGGAATTCAATGATATCTAAACTCGAGCTTGAACGAGAAAATATTTTGATCAAAATTATAAACCGATTTGTTTTCTGAAAACCCATTTTCAATGCGTTCATTACCATTGAACGTAAAATCCTAGGCATTCACCTGGAATTCATTAGGTCACCTGAACCAAATCGGGTGTCAACCGTAAGAACGGTGGTTGCATAGCATGGTCGAAGACAGGACCTTGTGCCAGACCAAAAAATCATATGGGTGAGCTTTACTATTGCTCCTACCAAGGATAGTAATTGCGTCCGACACGTTATAGACCATAATTAAAAGCATGTCAGGGGACATTGCCTTAACAGTTGCTTGTTCAACGCTTTCCTTTACAACCGGACGGTAGTTTACCGAAAGGTAATATCCGGGACAAGTAAACTGGATGTGTTGCTTTTCTAATACAAGGTTAGCAAGTGGGTGACACAAAACCATAAGTTTTGAGCTAAAATTTTCAAATATGAAACCCACCAAACCCACAAAAATAATTTGCAAACACCGGTGAAGGGTTATTCTGGAAAACTTATCTAGGGTAAAAACTAGATTTAATTTTCAAAAGATCAAATGTTTTCATAAAGATCCAACTTCCTTAATGGATCTAAATTTTTATAGTCATGTGTGACTGTAAACCATATCGTTACTACCATTGTTTATACCGCCGTAAAGAAATCACTGATGTACAAAGTGTGAAGAATAAAGAAGTGATTCTAGTATTTCAAGACTATATTGCTTGAGGACAAGCAACGCTCAAGTGTGGGAATATTTGATAATGCTAAAAACGAACATATATTTCATAGCATTATTCCTCAAGAAAGACAAGCTTTTAGTTGCAATTGTTCTATTTACAAGTGATATTCGTTTAAATAATAAAAGGTGAAGACAAAAGACAGATTCGACGAATTGAAGACGCAAACGACCAAAAAGCTCAAAAGTACAAAATACAATCAAAGAGGTTCCAATTATTGATAAGAAACGTCTCAAAATTACAAGAGTACAAGATTCAAAACACAAAGTACAAGATATTAAATTGCACGCAAGGACGTTCGAAAATCCGGAACCGGGACCAGAGTCAACTCTCAACGCTCGACGCAACGGACTAAAAATTACAAGTCAACTATGCACATAAATATAATATAATATTTAAATAATTCTTATAATTATTTATATATTATATAATATATTATAAACCGTCGGCAAGAAAGGCTCCAAACTTGTGTGAGCTGTAAAAGCAAACTCCGCGAGTTGCGGAGTTTGCAGTGCAAAAATTACGCGAGTCGCGGAGCCCCAAATGTTGAAACTGCCTATAAAGCTCGCGCATTCTGATCGTAAAAATATATCAAAATATATCAATCTCTCTATATCTATATACGTAATATTTATATTTATAATTTATATTTTAATTTTAATTTTAATTTTAATCCTAATAATAAGGGTATGTTAGCGAATGTTGTAAGGGTGTAAGTCGAAATTCTGTCTGTGTAACGTTACGCTATTTTTAATCATTGTAAGTTATGTTCAACCTTTTTAATTTAATGTCTCATAGCTAAGTTATTATTATGCTTATTTAAAACGAAGTAATCATGATGTTGGGCTAATTACTAAAATTGGGTAATTGGGCTTTGTACCATAATTGGGGTTTGGACAAAAGAACGACACTTGTGGAAATTAGACTATGGGCTATTAATGGGCTTTATATTTGTTTAACTAAATGATAGTTTGTTAATGTTAATATAAAGATTTATAATTGAACGTACCCATAAATTACCATATACACTCAATCGGACACGATGGGCGGGGTATTTATATGTATGAATAATCGTTCATTTAACCGGACACGGGAATGGATTAATAGTCACTAGAATTATTAAAACAGGGGTGAAATTATGTACAAGGACACTTGGCATAATTGTTAACAAATTATTAAAACCTTGAGTTACACTCAGTCGACATCCTGGTGTAATTATTAAACAAAGTATTAAAATCTTGTTACAGTTTAAGTCCCCAATTAGTTGGAATATTTAACTTCGGGTATAAGAATAATTTGACGAGGACACTCGCACTTTATATTTATGACTGATGGACTGTTATGGACAAAAACCAGACGGACATATTAAATAATCCAGGACAAAGGACAATTAACCCATGGGCATAAAACTAAAATCAACACGTCAAACATCATGATTACGGAAGTTTAAATAAGCATAATTCTTTTATTTCATATTTAATTTCCTTTATTTTATATTTAATTGCACTTCTAATTATCGCATTTTTATTGTTATTGTATTTAATTGCACTTTTAATTATCGTACTTTTTAATTATCGCAAGTTTATTTTATCGCACTTTCATTTATCGCAATTTCATTATCGTTATTTACTTTACGCTTTAAATTAAGTCTTGTATTTATTTATTATTTTACATTTGGTTTTAACTGCGACTAAAGTTTTAAAATCGACAAACCGGTCATTAAATGGTAAAAACCCCCCTTTATAATAATAATATTACTTATATATATATATATATTTGTATTTTTATAAAAGTAAACTAATATAGCGTTAAGCTTTGTTTAAAGATTTTCCCTTTGGAACGAATCGGACTTACTAAAAACTACACTACTGTACGATTAGGTACACTGCCTATAAGTGTTGTAGCAAGGTTTAAGTATATCCATTCTATAAATAAATAAATATCTTGTGTAAAATTGTATCGTATTTAATAGTATTTCCTTGTAAAATATAAAGCTATTTTATATACACCTCGCACGACATCACCACCACCACCGGTTATGCAACCCGTTCGAAAGGGGTGTACTTACAAGGAATTCCAGATCTGTAAACCACATAACTTCAGCGGCACTGAGGGACCGGTTGGTCTCACCAGATGGTTCGAGAAACTTGAATCAGTATTCTGAGTTAGCAACTGTTCAGAGGACAGCAAAACCAAAATTACTTCTTGCACGCTATCTGACGGCATGCTCACGTGGTGGAACACAAAGGCACAGGCACAAGGCATTGATGAGGCGTATGCTACGCCATGGGAGGAATTTAAGTGTGTCATGATTGAGGAGTATTGTCTGAGAACTGAAATCCAAAAGATGGAAATGGAATTCATGCAGTTAAAGGCCGTTGGGAACGACCTTGATGGTTACAACAGGAGATTTTTGGAACTAGCCCTGATGTGTCCGACAATGGTCACCCCAGAATTCAAGTGAATGGAGAGATACTTCTGGGGACTCCCTAAGAGCATTAAGGGAAACGTCACCTCATCCAAACCACCAAATGTCTCAGAAGCGATGTGCATGGCGCATACTTTAATGAATCAGATAACCATCGATGAACCGGAGAAAACTAAGTCTGAAGCGGATACTAGTGAGAAGCGCAAATGGGATAACCATAACAACAACAACAGGGGAAGAAACTATGAACAGAACCCGGCGAAACGACATGAGGGTTTCAGAGGAAACAACAACGGTGGAAACCCCAACCCCAACAACAACACCAACTCCAACCCGAACTACAAAGGAACCTTACCACAATGCAAGCGGTGCTACAAGCATCATACTGGGTATTGCAATGTTGTCTGCGAGAAGTGCCAACGGTCTGGGCATGTTGGAAAAGACTGCAAGGTCACCACTTTGAATGGGAAGCCGAACCCCACAGGGCCGAAGAAGTGTTACGGATGCGGGCAGACGAGCCATTTCAGGAATGCGTGTCCAAATAAGCGAAAAGACGGCGGGCCACCCCGCGCTAGAGCTTTCAATGTTAATGCAAGGGACGCACACGAAAACCCCGACTTGGTGACAGGTATATTCAAAATCAACAATCTTTTAGCTTCTGTCTTGTTTGATACTGGTGCGGATAGAAGTTATGTATGTAGACATTTTTACGATAAGATTAATTGGTCTTTAGTCCCGTTAAAAGAGAGTATGCTGGTCGAGGTCGCCAATGGAAAACTTGAAAAGGTTGACCATATCAGTCGTGGAGCTATTATCAACATAGCTGGTGCAGATTTCGAAATTGACTTGATACCTATCAAACTGGGAAGTTTTGACGTGATCGTCGGTATGGATTGGTTGAGCAAGATAAAGGCCGATATTATCTGTGGAGATAAAGCACTTCGCATACCACAAGGAGGTGGCGAACCACTGGTTATCTATGGAGAGAGATGTACCTCGAAGTTGAACCTCATTAGTTGCGTGAAAGCGCAAAAGATTATGAAGAAGGGATGTTTTGCTGTCCTAGCACATGTGAAAGCGGTAGAAACTGAGGTGACGAGCGTGAACGACGTTCGAATTGTGAACGAATTTTCCGATGTCTTCCCAGAGGAATTGCCTGGATTGCCACCGCAAAGAACAGTAGAGTTTCAAATTGATTTAGTGCCAGGAGCTGCACCTGTAGCTCGCGCACCTTATAGACTCGCACCTTCTGAGATGCAAGAATTACAGAGCCAACTACAAGAACTACTTGATCGAAGATTTATCCAACAAAGCTTCTCGCCTTGGGGCGCACCTGTGCTGTTTGTGAAGAAGAAGGATGGATCCTTCCGTATGTGTATCGACTACTGGGAACTCAACAAATTGACTATCAAGAATCGGTACCCCGCATTGACGATCTTTTTGATCAACTACAAGGATCGAGCGTTTACTCGAAGATCGACTTACGATCCGGTTATCACCAGTTGAGGGTGAAGGAAAGTGATGTGATGAAAACTGCGTTCAGAACTCGTTATGGTCATTATGAGTTTCTCGTGATGCCATTCCGTTTGACAAATGCACCTGCCGTGTTCACGGACCTCATGAATCGTGTCTGCAAGCCTTACTTAGACAAGTTTGTTATCGTCTTCATAGATGATATCCTCATCTACTCTAAGAGCGAAGAAGAGCATGAACAACACCTCCGACTAGTACTTGAACTCTTGAGACAAGAGCAACTTTACGCCAAATTCTCCAAGTGTGAATTTTGGTTGAAGGAAGTCCAGTTTCTGGGTCATGTTGTGAGCGACCAGGGTATCAAAGTTGACCCCGCCAAGATTGAAGCTATCAGCAAGTGGGAGACCCCCACTACTCCGACGTATATTCGCCAATTCCTAGGTCTCGCCGGTTACTACCGAAGGTTCATTGAAGGATTTTCTCTGATTGCGCCTCCTTTGACCGCGCTGACTCACAAGGGTAAGAAGTTCATTTGGGAACCCGCACACGAATCAGCATTTCAAACTTTGAAGAAGAAGTTAACCACCGCACCTATCCTATCGCTTCCCGAAGGCAGTGACGATTTCGTTGTTTATTGCGATGCTTCGAAGAGTGGTTTTGGTTGTGTACTGATGCAACGATCAAAGGTTATCGCCTATGCCTCCCGCCAATTGAAGATTCACGAGCGGAACTACACTACTCATGATCTCGAACTTGGAGCCGTTGTCTTTGCGCTTAAATTGTGGAGACACTATTTGTATGGAACTAAGAGTACTATCTTCACCGATCACAAGAGTCTCCAGCACATCTTTGATCATAAGCAACTGAATATGAGACAGCGTCGATGGATCGAGACGCTCAACGACTACGATTGTGAACTCCGTTATCATCCTGGCAAGGCCAATGTTGTAGCTGACGCTTTAAGCCGAAAGGAGAGGATGACACCTCTTCGTGTTAGGGCTCTGAACATCATCATCCATTCGAACCTCAACAGCCATATCAGAGTAGCCCAAGATGAGGCTCTCAAGGAGGAGAATATATCTCACGAACATTTGAACATACTTGTCTCTCGATTTGAGGTTAGGGAGTCTGGACTCCAATGTTATGCCGGAAGAATTTAGGTACCTTATTATGGAGATCTACGGAACCTTATACTTGATGAAGCACACAAATCAAGATATTCGATTCACCCCGGTGCGGGCAAAATGTACCACGACCTTAAAGAACAGTATTGGTGGCCGAATCTTAAGAAGGACGTTGCGACTTATGTTGGTAAGTGTTTGACTTGCTCGAAGGTTAAAGCCAAGCATCAGAGACCTTCTGGGTTACTTCAACAGCCGGAAATCCCACAATGGAAGTGGGAAAGAATCACAATGGATTTCATTACTAAGCTACCAAATACGGTGGGCGGATACGATACTATTTGGGATATTGTTGACCGCCTTACCAAATCTGCACACTTCCTAGCGATGAAGGAGACGGATACAATGGAGAGACTTGCTCAATTATACATCAAAGAGGTTATATGTTGACACGGTGTCTCTTGTACTGACCGAACCCTCAGTTCGGAAGTCTTCGTCAACATGTTACGAAGCTCCAGTCTGGCGGTCAACTTGATGCGGGAGAGGCATGAGTGCAGTTCGATCTTGTGGTGTATTCCACCTTTATCGATCATCTCAGATCGCGATCCCCGTTTTGCTTCTAGATTTTGGCATTCTTTGCAAGAAGCCATGAGAACTCGTCTTGACATAAGTACTGCTTATCACCCTCAGACTGACAAGCAAAGTGAACGAACAATTCAAACCTTGGAGGACATGTTGCGTGCATGTGTCATTGATTTCGGAAAAGCCTGGGAAAGACATTTGCCACTCGCCGAATTCTCGTACAACAACAATTATCACTCTAGCATTAATGCTGCACCTTTTGAAGCATTGTATGGTCGTAAGTGCCGATCTCCTATTTGTTGGGCCGAAGTAGGCGAAAAGCAAATCACCGGACCTGAGGTAGTCCATGAAACCACGGAGAAGATTGCTCAGATTCAAGCTAGGCTTAAGACTGCCCGCGATCGTCAAAAGAGTTATGCCGATCTTAAACGTAAGGACTTTGAATTCAACGTCGGCGACCGTGTAATGTTAAAGGTTGCACCTTGGAAAGGTGTGATTCGTTTTGGAAAACGTGGAAAGTTGAACCCACGATACATTGGTCCTTTCGAAATCTTAGAACGTGTTGGACCCGTTGCATACCGTTTGGATCTACCAGCACAATTGAGCTCAGTTCATCCTACCTTCCACGTGTCAAACTTGAAGAAGTGTCTTGCTGCACCTGAACTTATCATACCACTTGAGGAACTTACAATTGATGACAAACTCCACTTCGTGGAAGAGCCTATTGAAATTATGGATCGTGAGATCAAAACTTTAAAACGCAACAAGATTCCGATTGTACGAGTATGATGGAATGCCAAACGAGGACCTGAGTTTACTTGGGAGCGAGAGGATCAAATGATACAGAAGTATCCTCACCTTTTCCCGACTCCTCCATCTACCTCAGCTTAAAATTTCGGGACGAAATTTTCTTTAACAGGTGGGTAATGTAACGACCCTGGATTTTCCAACGTTTATTTATTAATAATTGTTATTATTAATACTTGTGATAAAACGAATGTATGTTATTACATTTACTTGCTGCCATGATTGCCCGTACTTGACTTTAATTGCCCGAAACGTCTTTGTGACACGTAAAACTTACACGAATAATATTTTCAAGTATTATTTACATTCATGATTAAGTTTTATTAATCATTTTAATTAACTAAAGTTGTTAGTTAATTACTTGGACTTTATTTGGATTTATTTGTTAATTAATTGAACTTGGGCTTTATTAGTGCAATGGACTCATGATATTGGGCTTATAAGCCCACCCTACTTCTTATGTGGACTTAGTTAGCCCATGTCTTTCACATGTAAGTATTACTTAACTAGTTAGTTAAAGGCTTGGAATCTAGTTTGCATGTAATCCCCATGTAACCACCTCTTTTGCCCAACTTTTAAGACTTTGCACACAAGGAACTAGTAGGCAACTCACCTCCCTCTTTTGTTGCTGCTGAACCGTGGACTAGATGCTCCATATGGAGTGTTTTTGTTCATTTTTCTCATCACTCATACACTAGTATTCCTCTCTCAAAAACACACACTTAATTCTCTCAACTTTCTCTCTCACTTTTCTCTCTAAATCTTGTAAGTAACAAGCTCTTTTCTCTCTTCTTTCTTGGCCAAAAACCGAATTACAAACACCCCTTTATATCATCATCATCATTTGTTGTTGCTACTTGTTCTTGTTTAATGTTTGATTACTTGTAGTTACTAGTTGTTGTTACTTACTTACTAGCTTTCAAGAAGCAAACTTATTAGTTTGATTCTTCATCTAACTTGTTCTTACAAGGCATACAAGAACATAAAGTTTCTAGCTTATGTTCTTCATTTATTATTTCAAAAGTTTGTAAGTTCATGTGTTGATTTCATACTTGTAGTTCTTGAAGTAAACTTAAGGTTTACTTTTCTTAAAGATCAAACTTTGGTTGAATCTTTAAAAGTATGAACAACCATGAACCTTTTACTTGTTTATTTAATTTATCACTTTATTCTTGCACTTTAAATTCATGTTTGTTGGTTATTATTGGTCAAGTGTTACTAGTTAACCTTGATCTCATTAATCTTGAACTTAAAGTTAACTTTAAAAGTTCAAGAACATATAAATGAAACTTTTTAATTATAACTTTGTACACTTATGTTAGATCTAGACTTTTGAGTCTTGGATCTTCAAGATCAAACTAAGAACTATGTTCTACAACTTAAGATCTTGATTTCATAAGTTCACTTTCAAGTTTGTAACTTATTATTAGTTTTAAAGTTCATGTAAGTGTTAGATCTAAGACCTTGATGTAACTTTGGTTCATCAAACTTCATACAACTCTTAAGTGAGTTGTGCTACATGTCTTGGACTTGCACAAGTGTTATGATGGTGAAACCTTGGTTAAGATGATGCAAACACATCAAGAGTTGTACACTTGAAGCTATATGCATCAAGGATGCGAACCATGATAAGCATCGAACACCAAGAACCACTGGAACCTACTGACCTGTCTGTTTTCTGTATTCTGGGTCTGATCAGTAAGACCTGGGCTATTGTGATTATGATTTTCAAATAGCTCTATTCGAGTAGATAACTTTTCATATAGGACTCGTCTTAATCCTAGTTACGGTTTAGGATTTATGGCCCTCCGATCGTCACTATGTCCTTTTAACGTTGTGCAGAAATTTCTGACCTACTCGCACATAGACCGTCGCACGGTCAAACGAAGACGAGTTTGCTTCTGTAAATGTTACCACACTTAAAGGACTCATATACGGATCCATGGCCACTGGTCTCACCTTAATGCAGTAAGGGTAGAGGCCGTGGTGACTGATCGAAGTCAGCCTTTGTTTTAAACTACTTTCATAAACGAAACCTACTTTACACCTTTTGTTTGATGATGAATGATGATGACCCTTAAGACCTTATTTACATACTTTTAAACCTATTCGGACAATTTACTGACTTAGTACTATTTGACTTAGGTTGAGGACCCGTTTGGACAACCTTCATTACTTGCTTACTTTCCGAGTCATACTTTACCACTACTTTATCATTGTGAGTTATGGCATTCCCTTTTTACTTCAACTTATTTTGGGAACTGAGAATACATGTGAATTTTATGTTTTACATACTAGGCACGAGTACTTAAACTTATATATGTGTGGGTTATACAACGGCAGAAACATTCCCTTTAGCTCGGTAACGTTTAGTCATTGGTTTTTGAACCGGTGAACGCGAATCTTAGATATGGATCCATAGGGTTTGACATCCCCACTCGGGCTAGTAGCGCTAGCATTTAACGAGTGTTTAATACTTTGTAAACATACGCACTTGCCAAGTGTACTTTCAGGGGGTATAAACGTTAAGTTAGTTACCAAGTGCCCACGGTTAACATATACTTTATCATACTGTTTTGAAACGCTCTTTGTAGCACTGAAATCACGTGGCCTACCTTACATACTGTTATACTTAAACTATAGCTCACCAACCTTTGTGTTGACGTTTTAAAGCATGTTTTTTTCAGGTGCTTAAGGTTATTTGCTTCCGATATCGTGCTAGTCTTGCCGTAGACACCCGCTGCTCTAATGTTATCACCGCATGAACTGTTTAACTGCATTCAAACTTTAATACATTTGAACTATGTTTTGTAACGACCTAAGGGTCACATACATTTATTCATGCTTGCTATTTGTAGAAGCATACTGTTGGTGTAAAACATTTGATATCGGTTATGACGTCACCTTTTTATCGTGAATGCAACTTCTTTTATTACAGCATATAGTACTTAACCTTGTAATGATCCTGTTGTTGATGATTTGTACACGATGGTTTTGTACGGGGCATCACAGTTATGATGTAATAATAATAATAAGAAGTAGTAATAATACAAATAATCATTCCATGCATTTATTATTAATAAACCAAAATAATACAATACCATACAATACCGATATTTTACATATGATTATTCTACATAACAAGATAGAGTAGCACACATAAGCAATAGAATAGCACATGGAAGATTTATGGTTGCGAGGTCGTTTATTCATAACTATCAGAAACTTCTTCCCATTTGGTTCTCTCTGCCAATTGTTTGTGTGCACATGGTTCGACAGACATTCTGGCAGTGTATTTAATTTTTGGTTGGGGTCTTGAGGTACCCGTTGCCTCAGTGGGTTTAATACAATAAGGGTAGTTACGGATCGAATGGTTCTGTTCCTTTTTAATAATTAAGGACTTTTTTTTATTGTGGATGTTTTTATTATCTATAGCAAGTTGGAATTTCTCCTTAGTGACTTCTTTTATTTCATTAGCGAAATCCTCCTCCTCACTGATTTCGTCTGATGACGAACTATCTGAGTCATGTGTAGGAGAATATGATGACGAACTGTCTGCATCATGTGTACGAGAATATGTACCGGTGGTTATGAACCGAAATCTGCCAGGCGTAATATTCACAACCCGCCCGTCGGCGGTGTATCTGGCCCAATGTCCATGTTCGTTTAGAAATGGATGATCTTCGCTTACTCCAGGGATCATGGGTCCATGCCAACGATATTGTGGCTCCGGAAAAATAAAGCTGGGTGGAGCTGGAACCTCCTCTGGGTGTATCGGGAGTTGAGATTCCCCGGCTAACACAATTTCTTCTTTAATAGGTATTGGAACGCCCTTTTCAGTTGTGGATAGAATAGATTCAGTGTCCGATTCCGAGTCGTACAAAATGATATGATTAGAAGAAGTCATCTATCATATAATTGAAACAACAATTACGTTAGAATATAAATATATCACATATAATGTTTCTGACCAAATGATAAGCAAAAATCAGTAAAAACAGGTATGGTCATAGTCCAGACTCACTAATGCATCCTAACAATTACCAGTCAAACACACTAATGTAATTTCTGGTTCCCTATGACCTTAAGCTCGGATACCAACTGTAACGACCCGTCAAAATCGCTATTGACGCGGCACGTTAATCATTGATTCCACAGTGAGGTTTTGACCTCTATATTATACGTTTTGATAAAATATTGCATTCATTAAAATAAGTGAATTTCTAAACATAGAAAGTTATAAACATGTGGGCGAGTGCTTATGTATAAGCAAAACCCCAAAATACATAAGTCTTTAATTTACAGGTTGACATCACAGTCCAATTATTTATTACACAACGCAGTTTTATTTTGAATGCAATAAACTTTGTACAAAGCATGAGAGACTCCATGCAGGCAACAAGCACATCACAGCGGAAGCAGTCTAAGGACCTGAGAATAAAACATGCTAAAAAGTCAACACGAATGTTGGTGAGTTATAGGTTTAATTGCTCGAGTCATAAATATATAAAGATAGACCACAAGATTTCATCAAAACTTTATCAATCGATTCTACGTAACAGAGCACCCTGGTAACTAAACTTATCGCTATAGTGATAATTACCCCATTTGTTTTAATACATGCAAACCAACGTGTCTTAAACTCAAATAACATACGTCCGTTAAAAGGCTAGCGCTCTAGCTCGGACGGGGATGTCAAGCCCTATGGATCCATATACAATTATTCGCGCCCACCAGTCCATATCCTATGTACTGGTAGCTACTAGTTACCAAAGCTAAGGGATTTTCGGTTTAACTCAGTGTAGAATTTAGTATGTACTTGTGTCTTATTGCGTTTAAAATAAATTGCATGTATTCTCAGCCCAAAAATATTTATAGTATTTAAAAAGGGAGACTATAAACTCACGGTTCAATATTGAGATTCAATATTGTAGGCAAATTGCGTAGATGTAATGATGGTAGACGACTGTATGGTTGGCCTTGGATTCAAGAACAATACCCCGAACAATACCCAATATTTCCTCAGCTTAAAACGGTTTGAAACCCGAATTAAAAACACCCTCGTATATACCTTATTATTATTAAACTTAAATTTAAAATTATTATTATAATATAAATATAAATATTGATTACAAAGAAAAAAAAAGTGTATATAATTCGCCGAGTTAACTGGCCTTTTATAGGCATGTTTCCTGATTTTGGTCCCCATGCGATCGCATGGGTTTTCAGTGCTTTTGCCATGCGATCGCATGGCATTTTGTTTGCTAGTTCATCGACATAATATTTACTGTAGCAAATAGTATTTTTGGTCCCCATGCGATCGCATGGGTTTTCAGTGCTTTTGCCATGCGATCGCATGGCTAGGCTGAACAGCTCATTTCTGCTTGTTTTCTAGTTCGTCGACATCAAATAGTGTTTACTGTAGCAAATAGTATTTACTGTAGTAAATAGTGTTTTACTGTAGCAAAGTCGTTTTTACAGTAGCAATTAGTGTTTTACTTGTACATCTTATAAAATATATATATATATATATATATATATATATATATATATATATATATATATATATATATATATATATATATATATATATATATATATATATATATATATATATATATTAAATCATATAGAGAATTGGTTTAAATTAGTCGAAATTTTCCGGATCATCACAGATTCACTCAAAACGGATTTAAAATGAAGAAGTTATGGGTAAAACAAGATTGGATATTTTTTTGATTGTTTTAGCTACGGGAAATATTGTAACAATTCTATACAAATAGTATCCTAGCTAACTTATATTGTATTATACATGTATTCTAATATATTATGTAATCTTGGGATACCATAGACACGTATGCAAATGTTTTGACATATCATATCGACCCATGTATATATATTATTTGGAACAACTATAGACACTCTATATGCAGTAATGTTTGAGTTAGCTATACAGGGTTGAGGTTGATTCCAAAAATATATATACTTTAAATTGTGATCTAGCCTGAGACGTGTATACACTGGGTCGTGGATTGATTCAAGATAATATATATATCGATTTATTTCTGTACATCTAATTGTGGACAACTAGTTGTAGGTTACTAACGAGGAAAGCTGACTTAAAACATAAACGTATTAAAAATATTGTAAATATATTTTGAACATACTTTGATATATATGTACATATTTGTTATAGGTTCGTGAATCGACCATTGGCCAAGTCTTACTTCCCAACGAAGTAAAAATATGTGAAAGTGAGTTATAGTCCCACTTTTAAAATATAATATTTTGGGATGAGAGTACATGCAGTTTTATAAATGTTTTACGAAATAGACACAAGTAAATGAAACTACATTATATGGGTGAATGATCGAAGCCGAATATGCCCCTTTTGGCTTGGTAATCTAAGAATTAGTAAACCGATCTACTAATTGACGCGAATCCTAAAGATAGATCTATTGGGCCTAACGAACCCCATCCATGGTTGCAGATGCTTTAGTACTTCGATGTTGTTTTATCATGTCCAATAGATTTCCCGGAATGATAGGGGATATTCTTATATGCATCTTGTTAATGTCGGTTACCAGGTGTTCACCATATGAATGATTTTTATCTTTATGTATGGGATGTATATTGAAATATGAAATCTTGTGTCTATTATTACAATTTGATAAATATATAGGTTAAACCTATAACTCACCAACATTTTGTTGACGTTTAAAGCATGTTAATTCTCAGGTGATTATTAAGAGCTTCCGCTGTTGCATGCTAATATGTGGACAATATTTGATGTCAGCATGCTTGTATAATATTGTTTAAAACTGCATTCGAGATTTATTTTGTTGTAACATATTAATATTGTAAACCAATATGTATTGGTAGTATGTAAGTGTGATATTTTTAGATTATCATTTCTGGATAATCTAGGTGGTGTCTTTTTAACCTTGTCGATAAAATAAAGGTTATGGTTTGTTTTAAAAACAAATGCAGTCTTTGAAAAATGTCTCATATAGAGGTCAAAACCTTGCAAAGAAATCAATTAATATGGAACGTTTATAATCGATATGAACGGGACATTTCAGTTGGTATCCGAGCGTTGGTCTTAGAGAACTAGAAATTTACATTAGTGTGTCTTATCGAGTTTGTTAGAATACATTAGTGAGTCTAGACTTCGACCGTGTTTTCTTTAAAAACGATTGCTTAACACTTTTGTTGGAAACTATATATTTTTAACATGTAAATATTATGTGATATATTAACCTCTTAATGTGTTTGATATTGTGTGATAGATGTCTACCACTAGTAAAAATCCCATCAATTCACCTAATAATAATGAAGAGTCGAATATGTTTTGAGAAGATTCACAAATTCCCGAAGAAGAACCGGAAGAGGAGGAACCGGAAGAGGAGGAATCGGAAGACGAGGAACCGGAAGAGGAGGAACCGGAAGAGGAGGAACCGGAAGAAGAAGAGGCTCCGGAGGAAGAAATATTGATACCTACAGTAATTCGATTAAATAAAAGAAAATCCTCAACCAACGGACCACAGTTAATAATGGTCAATGGTGTTTCCGCCGAGGAAGCAAAATATTGGGAAGATTACCAATTTTCCGATGAATCGGATCCCGATGAGGATTCCGATGATGTTATAGAAATTACCTCGACCCAATTTAATAAAGCGAAAGAAAATAATAAGGGAAAAGGTATAAAAATAGAGAAACCTGATTCCAACCCCGATGAACTTTATATGTATCGGCAACATCCGTATTTCCTAAAATGTAACAATGACCCGGGAACCTCTAAACCACCAGGTTTTTCTAAACATTGTGGAAAATGATGGCTCGTATTAGAGGAACACCATATATTCCTAGAAAATTAGAAAAACGAACCAAGTCCGAAGAAGAAGAAACTAGTGATTCAGATTAGAGGGTTGTAATCATGTTGTGTATTATATGTATTGTAGTGTGCTTGTACTTTTATGTTCTATGTAAAAATTGCTAGTATTGTTTGTTAATTATCTTTTACGAATCTAATCCTTGTCTATTTTACAGTATAAAAACAAAATGGACGTTAAGGGTAGACAATCGAATATTTTAGAAGATCTACCAGAGGATATGATTGAGGAAATCTTATCTAGAGTCGGTCAGAATTCATCAGCACAATTAATTATGACAAAATTAACTTGTCAAACATTTGAAAGACTTTCCAGAAATGCCTTAGTTTATAAAAGGCTTTCCTTTGATAGGTGGGGTATATCACATTGGGGAGACCGTAAGTTACGCCGTGTTTTCTTTAAAGCGTTAAATGCTGGGAACCCAAATGCAATTTTACGCTACGGGTTAAGAACCTATTTTGACTCAACATATCCCAACATAGGATTTCGTGAATTAGAAAGAGCTTCTAACATGCAACATAAAGAAGCATGTTATGCTTACGGGTTAGTGATGTTCGCTTCTTACCAAAGTGAGAAAAAGAACATCGGATTGCAACTTTTAAATAAAACCTTCCCACAAGTGACGGATTCAGTAGTTGGGGTTAGAAACAAGATTTTTAGATTATTACGGGGCTGTTGGACATTACGAAACCCTCGTCCTTTTGACGACATTACAACATGCTGCCTAGTCAAAGGTCATAACGGTTATTTTCCACAAGACCAAGGATGGGAAGTCGTTTTAGTAAAACCAGAATGCATGACTTGTTTCTGGACTTATGAATTACGTGTCTTTATTTCCTTTGCTGAACAACTTGCGTATTAACTAGATTTATCTTCAAAACTGTCCTGTATCAAAGTGTATTATATTTTATGTTATTTGTAATATAGCGAAGTTGTAAGTTTGAAGAATATTTGTATGTGATATATTATTATAATCAGTTTTTCATATGGAATTGTAGTAGTTGAATTGTATATTAGCTACTAAGTATGAACTTAACGGGTAGGTAGTACCCGAATTAAAAACTATAAAACGCTAATATGAAGAAAAAGCTTTTATAAATAAGTTCATACTATGCTACAAAATACTATTGACTACTCTTAAAATTCTATATGATTAACTTAATTCTTTTGGGCTATTTTTGAAGGAAATGGCACAGGCGACTCGTCAGAATTTGAACATGAGCGAGGAAGACTTTCGTGTTTTCGTTGCAGCAAACATAGCCGCAGTACAGGCTGTGATGCAAAATAACAATAACTCTGGATCTAGCAGTGGAACTAATTTCACAAGAAATCGTGTAGGATGCTCCTACAAAGAATTCACTGCCTGTAAACCTTTAGAATTTGATAGAACCGAGGGTTCAATAGGATTGAAACGGTGGACCGAGAAGGTTAAATCGGTGTTTGCCATAAGTAAATGTACTGAAGAAGACAAAGTAAAGTACGCTACGCATACCTTCACAGGTACGGCGCTAACATGGTGGAATACCTATCTCGAGCAGGTAGGACAAGATGCTGCTTACGCACTAGTGTGGTCAGCATTCAAGCAATTGATGAACGAGCAGTATCGTCCCAGAAACGAGGTCAACAAGCTCAAGGTAGAGCTTAGAGGATTACGAACGCAAGGTTTCGATATCACCACGTACGAATGACGATTCACCGAATTGTGCCTATTGTGCCCCAGAACATTCGAAGACGAAGAAGAGAAGATCGACGTATTTGTAAAAGGGTTACCGGAAAGGATTCAAGAAGATGTGAGTTCACACGAGCCCGCCTCCATACAAAAGGAAAGTCGAATGGCTCACAAATTAGTGAACCAGATATAAGGAAGGATTAAAGAGCAGATGACTGAAGAGGCTAACATGAAACAAGTCAAGAGAAAGTGGGAAGAAACCAATGACAAGAGTCACCAATACAACAACAACAATCACAACCACAATCGCAATAACTATCCCAACAACTGCAACATCAATCGCAATAACAACTTTAACAAACATCCTAACAATAACTACAATAACCGTCCCAACAACAATAACAACAACAACAATAATAGCAACAATAACAATCCCAACAACAATCTCAATAACAACAATGGCAACAAAAACCAAAAACAGTCATGCCAAAGGTATGAAGAGAATCACCAGGGGTTATGCACGAAATTTTGCTCTAGGTGTAGAAGAAATGGTCATAGTGCGGCAAAGTGTGAGGCCTACGGACCAAAGTTTAACAGAATTAAAAGAACAAATAATGTCGGAACAGATAATGTCGCCATAGTTTGCTTTGCATGTGGAAAACCGGGCCACATTATTAGAAATTGCCCGAATCAGGGGAATACTAGTGGGCAGGGACGCGGAAGAGTTTTCAATATTAATACGACAGAAGCGTAGGAAGACCCGGAGCTTGTTACGAGTACGTTTCTTATTGACAATAAATCTGCTTATGTTTTATTTGATTCGGGTGTGGATAGAAGCTATATGAGTAGAGATTTTTGTGCTAAACTAAGTTGTCCACTGACGCCTTTGGATAACAAATTTTTACTCGAGTTAGTAAACGGTAAATTAATTACAGCAGATAATATATGTAGGAATCGAGAAATTAATTTGGTTAGCGAAACATTTAAGATTGATTTGATACCAGTAGAGTTAGGGAGTTTTGATTTTATAATCGGTATGGATTGGTTGAAAAAGGAGGGAGCAGAAATCGTATGTTACAAAAATGCAATTCGCATTGTACGAGAAAAAGGAAACCCTTAATGGTGTACGGAGAAAAGAGCAATGCGAAGCTAAATCTTATTAGTAATTTAAAGGCGCAAAAACTAATAAGAAAAGGTTGCTATGCTGTTCTAGCACATGTCAAGAAAGTACAAACCGAAGAAAAGAACATCAATGATGTACCCGTCGCAAAAAAATTTCCCGATGTATTTCCGAAAGAATTACCGGGACTGCCTCCACACCGATCTGTTGAATTTCAAATAGATCTCGTACCAGGAGCTGCACCAATAGCTCGTGCTCCATACAGACTTGCACCCAGTTAAATGAAGGAACTCCAAAGCCAATTATAAGAACTTCTAGAGCGTGGTTTTATACGACCAAGTACATCACCATGGGGAGCTCCTGTTTTGTTTGTCAAAAAGAAGGATGGTACATTCAGGTTGTGTATCGACTACCGAGAGTTGAACAAACTTACCATCAAGAATTGTTACCCACTACCGAGAATCGATGACTTATTTGATCAACTACAAGGCTCGTCGGTTTATTCGAAGATCGATTTACGTTCCGGGTATCATCAAATGCGGGTGAAGGAGGATGATATTCCGAAGACTGCTTTCAGGACACGTTACGGTCATTACGAGTTTATGGTTATGTCGTTTAGGTTGACTAACGCACCAGCTGTGTTCATGGACCTCATGAACCGAGTGTGTGGACCATACCTTGACAAGTTTGTCATTGTTTTCATCGATGACATACTTATTTACTCAAAGAATGATCAAGAGCACAAAGAACATTTTAGAAAAGTGCTAGAGTTGTTGAGGAAAGAAAAACTGTACGCTAAGGTTTCAAAGTGTGCATTTTGGTTGGAAGAAGTTCAATTCCTCGGTCACATAGTGAACAAAGAAGGTATTCAAGTGGATCCGGCAAAGATTGAAACTGTTGAAAAGTGGGAAACCCCGAAAACTCCGAAGCATATACGCCAATTTTTAGGACTGGCTGGTTATTACAGGAGATTCATCCAAGATTTTTCCAAAATAGCAAAACCCTTGACTGCATTAACAAATAAAGGGAAGAAATTTGAATGGAAGGATGAACAAGAGAAAGCGTTTCAATTATTGAAGAAAAAGTTAACTACGGCACCTATATTGTCATTACCTGAAGGGAATGATGATTTTGTGATATATTGTGACGCCTCAAAGCAAGGTCTCGGTTGTGTATTAATGCAACGAATGAAGGTAATTGCTTATGCATCTAGACAATTGAAGATTCACGAGCAGAATTATACGACGCATGATTTGGAATTAGGCGCAGTTGTTTTTGCATTAAAGACTTGGAGGCACTACTTATATGGGGTCAAAAGTATTATATATACCGACCACAAAAGTCTTTAACACATATTTAATTAGAAACAACTAAATATGAGGTAGCGTAGGTGGATTGAATTGTTGAATGATTACGACTTTGAGATTCGTTACCACCCGGGGAAGGTAAATGTGGTATCCGATGCCTTGAGCAGAAAGAACATAGAACCCATTAGAGTAAAATCTATGAATATAATTATTCGAACTAACCTTACTACTCAAATAAAGGAGGCGCAGTAGGGAGTTGTAAAAGAAGGAAAGTTGAAGAATGAAATACCCAAAGGATCGGAGAAACATCTTAATATTCGGGAAGACGGAACCCGGTATAGGGCTGAAAGAATTTAGGTACCAAAGTTTGGAGATGTGAGAGAAAAGGTACTTAAGGAAGCACATAAAACCAGATATTCAAAACATCCCGGAGCGGGGAAGATGTACAAAGACCTCAAGAAACACTTTTGGTGGCCGGGTATGAAAGCCAATATTGCTAAATACTTAGGAGAATGTTTGACGTGTTCTAAGGTCAAAGCTAAACATCAGAAACCATCAGGTCTACTTCAACAACCTGAAATCCCGGGATGGAAATGGGAAAACATTACCATGGATTTCATTACTAAATTGCCAAGGACTGCAAGTGGTTATGATACAATTTGGGTAATAGTCGATTGTCTTACCAACTCAGCACACTTTCTGCCAATGAGAGAAGATGATAAAATGGAGAAGTTGGCGCGATTATACTTAAAGGAAGTTGTCTCCAGACATGGAATACCAGTCTCTATTATCTCAGATAGGGATGGCAGATTTGTTTCAAGATTTTGGCAGACATTGCAACAAGCATTGGGGACTCGTCTAGACATGAGTACTGCTTATCATCCACAGACTAATGGGCAAAGTGAAAGGACGATACAGACCCTTGAAGACATGCTACGAGCATGTGTTATCGATTTCAGAAACAGTTGGGATCGACACCTACCGTTAGCAGAATTTTCCTACAACAGTTACCATTCGAGTATTGAGATGGCGCCGTTTGAAGCACTTTATGGTAGAAAGTGCAGGTCTCCAATTTGTTGGAGTGAAGTGGGGGATAGACAGATTACGGGTCCGGAGATAATTCAAGAAACTACCGAGAAGATCATCCAAATTCAACAACGATTGAAAACTGCCCAAAGTTGACAAAAGAGCTATGCGGACATTAAAAGAAAAGATATAGAATTTGAGATTGGAGAGATGGTCATGCTTAAGGTTTCACCTTGGAAAGGAGTTGTTTGATTTGGTAAACAGGGGAAACTAAATCCAAGGTACATTGGACCATTCAAGATTATAGATCGTGTCGGACCAGTAGCTTACCGACTTGACTTACCGCAACAACTCGCCGGGGTACACAATACTTTTCATGTCTCGAATTTGAAGAAATGTTTTGCTAAAGAAGATCTCACCATTCCATTAGACGATATTACAATTAACGAAAAACTACAATTCATTGAAGAACCCGTCGAAATAATGGATCATGAGGTTAAAAGACTTAAGCAAAACAAGATACCAATTGTTAAGGTTCGATGGAATGCTCGTAGAGGACCCGAATTCACCTGGGAGCGTGAAGATCAGATGAAGCTGAAATACCCTCACCTATTTCCAGAAGGTGCGTCAACACCTTCAACAGCTTAAAATTTCGGGACGAAATTTATTTAACGGGTAGGTACTGTAGTGACCCGAACTTTTCCATGATTATATATTAATTGAAAACTATATTTGCATGATTAAATGTTTCCAACATGTTAAGCAATCAAACTTGTTAAGACTTGATTATTTGAAATGGGTTTCATATAGACAATTGACCACCCAAGTTGATTCACGAACGTTAAAACTTGTAAAAACTATATGATCACATATATATGATTATATATATATATATATATATATATATATATATATATATATATATATATATATATATATATATATATATATATATATATAGTTAACATGATATTATGATAAGTAAGTATCTCATTAGGTATTTTAACAATGAGTTATATACATAAAATTGAGTTTATTGAATTAAGAAACTCGAAACGATATATATATAACGATTATCGTTATAACAACATCTTACTAAATACATATGAATCATATTAAGATATTGATACACTATGTTTAATCATGATAAATGATAAGTAAACATGTTATTAAGTGTATTATTCATATGTAAAAACATGACTACTAACTTAATGATTTCGAAACGAGACATATATGTAACGATTATCGTTGTAACAACATTTAACTGTATATATATCATACTAAGATATATTAATATATCATAATATCATGATAATGTAATAATTTAACATCTCTTTAGATATAATAAACAATGGGTTAACAACATTTTACAAGATCGTTAACCTAAAGGTTTCAAAACAATATTTACATGTAACGACTAACGATGATTTAATGACTCATTTAAAATGTATATACATGTAGTGTTTTAATATGTATGCATACACTTTTGAAAGACTTCAAGACACTTATCAAAATACTTCTATTTAACAAAAATGCTTACAATTACATCCTCGTTCAGTTTCATCAATAATTCTACTCGTATGCACCCGTATTCGTTCTCGTACAATACACAGCTTTTAGATGTATGTAGTATTGGTATATACACTCCAATGATCAGCTCTTAGCAGCCAATGTGAGTCACCTAACACATGTAGGAACCATCATTTGGAAACTAGCATGAAATATCTCATAAAATTACAAAAACATTAGTAATCATTCATGACTTCTTTACATGTAAACAAAATTACACATCCTTTATATCTAATCCATATACCAACGACCAAAAACACCTACAAACACTTTCATTCTTCAATTTTCTTCATCTAATTGATCTCTCTTAAGTTGTATCTTCAAGTTCTAAGTGTTCTTCATAAATTCTATAAGTTCTAGTTTCATAAAATAAAGAATACGTCCAAGTTTGCTAGCTTACTTCCAATCTTGTAAAGTGATCATCCAACCTCAAGAAATCTTTCTTATTTACAGTAATATATCTTTCTAATACAAGGTAATACTCATATTCAAACTTTGATTCAATTTCTATAACTATAACAATCTTATTTTGAGTGGAAATCTTACTTGAACTTGTTTTCGTGTCATGATTCTGCTTCAAGAACTTTCAAGCCATTCAAAGATCCTTTGAAGCTCAAGTTATTTTTTTCATCATTTCCAGTAGGTTTACCTACTAAACTTGAGGTAGTAATGATGTTCATAACATCATTCGATTCATATATATAAAACTACCTTATTCGAAGGTTTAAACTTGTAATCACTAGAACATAGTTTAGTTAATTCTAAACTTGTTCGCAAACAAAAGTTAATCCTTCTAACTTGACTTTTAAAATCAACTAAACAAATGTCCTATATCTATATGATATGCTAACTTAATGATTTAAAACCTGAAAACACAAAAAACACCGTAAAACCGGATATCCGCCGTTGTAGTAACACCGGGCGCTGTTTTGGGTTTGATAATTAAAAACTATGATAAACTTTGATTTAAATGTTGTTCTTCTGGGAAAATGATTTTTCTTATGAACATGAAACTATATCCAAAAATCATGGTTAAACTCAAAGTTGAAGTATGTGTTTCAAAATGGTCATCAAGACGTCGTTCTTTCGACTGAAATGACTACCTCTTACAAAAATGACTTGTAACTTATATTTATGACTATAAACCTTTACTTTTTCTATTTATATTCATAAAATAGAGTTCAATATGAAACCATAGCAATTTGATTCACTCAAAACGGATTTAAAACGAAGAAGTTATGGGTAAAACAAGATTGGATATTTTTTTGATTGTTTTAGCTACGGGAAATATTGTAACAATTCTATACAAATCATATCCTAGCTAACTTATATTGTATTATACATGTATTCTAATATATTATGTAATCTTGGGATACAATAGACACGTATGCAAATGTTTTGACATATTATATCGACCCATGTATATATATTATTTGGAACAACCATAGACACTCTATATGCAGTAATGTTTGAGTTAGCTATACAGGGTTGAGGTTGATTCCAAAAATGTATATACTTTGAGTTGTGATCTAGCCTGAGATGTGTATACACTGGGTCGTGGATTGATTCAAGATAATATATATCGATTTATTTATGTACATCTAATTGTGGACAACTAGTTGTAGGTTACTAACGAGGACAGCTGACTTAATAAACTTAAAACATAAACGTATTAAAAATGTTGTAAATATATTGTGAACATACTTTGATATATATGTACATATTTGTTATAGGTTCGTGAATCGACCAGTGGCCAAGTCTTACTTCCCGACGAAGTAAAAATCTGTGAAAGTGAGTTATAGTCCCACTTTTAAAATCTAATATTTTGGGGTGAGAATACATGCAGTTTTATAAATGTTTTACGAAATAGACACAAGTAAATGAAACTACATTATATAGGTGAATGATCGAAGCCGAATATGCCCCTTTTTGCTTGGTAACCCAAGAATTAGTAAACCGATATACTAATTGACGCGAATCCTAAAGATAGCTCAATTGGGCCTAACGAACCCCATCCATGGTTGCGGATGCTTTAGTACTTCGATGTTGTTTTATCATGTCCAATGGATTTCCCGGAATGATAGGGGATATTCTTATATGCATCTTGTTAATGTCGGTTACCAGGTGTTCACCATATGAATGATTTTTATCTTTATGTATGGGATGTATATTGAAATATAAAATCTTGTGGTCTATTATTACAATTTGATAAATATATAGGTTAAACCTATAACTCACCAACATTTTTGTTGACATTTAAAGCATGTTAATTCTCAGGTGATTATTAAGAGCTTTCGCTATTGCATTCTAATATGTGGACAAGATTTGGTGTCAGCATGCTTGTATAATATTGTTTAAAACTGCATTCGAGATTTATTTTGTTGTAACATATTAATATTGTAAACCAATATGTATTGGTAGTGTGTAAGTGTGATATTTTTAGATTATCATTTCTGGATAATCTAGGTGGTGTCTTTTTAACCTTGTTGATAAAATAAAGGTTATGGTTTGTTTTAAAAACGAATGCAGTCTTTGAAAAACGTCTCATACAGAGGGCAAAACCTCGCAACGAAATCAATTAATATGGAACGTTTATAATCGATATGAACGGGACATTTCACTATGTTTCACTTTCAGATACACATCCTTTTCATCTATAATATATAAAGAATATATAGCTATATAATACTCCACAATGTGTTAAGCAACACTGATTACAATTACCATCATTTTGACTTTAATATTTTTGATCCAACCTTTTTGTAAACTACTTTTGTTTTGTTGTCATCAATCGAACCAAGCAACACCTTATCAATTATCACTGCATTACTATAGATACAATGGATATATACATATAAATATATATGTATACCTGTGTCTCTACCATATACAAAAACCACCAACACTTAACCTATCAAGGTACTATTCTGTTACACATCTATATCTATCATTATCTATCTAATCTCTATCTTATATAAACATTTACATATGGAAATTTAAAGGACACACACAAAACTAAAACCCATTTAATTTAGTCTTTACTACTAAAATAAATTGTTGCACTTAACCAAAGCTAAACCCCCATACTTGATTCGTACTCTTGATAGAACTTCATCATCCCATGACCATCACCAATTCGAGAACACACAAACATGTTAACCACTAATGCTACTACCTTCTGTTCCAATTCAAAGGAAACCCATCACCACCACCATTCTGTGGAGGATCGTAACCACAGCCAGCACCTGAAACCATTTATCCTATTTTTCTGTTTGATGACTAAAACCACCATCATTACCTCCTATATACTGCTGCTCGTTCCTGTGTTTGAATCAAAGATAAAAAAGAAACCTCAAACCATCACAAACATCAATTCTTTAAACTCTATCTGTTTCTACCTTGTTTCTGTTTCATAATAAAATAACCGGCAATCATCGAGAGTAAACAAACACTTACCTGAGATAATTTGAAGCCCACGGTATTGACAATGTGGCTGCTCTTTTCCTGTCTGCTCGAACAGCCCACTAGAACCCCACAACTAAACCTGCTGTAAGTTCCTGCTACTACTCTTCTTCTTCCTACTGCCTTCATTAACCTGTTCTGTCCAAAAACATCATGATAACAGACCTGCAAAAATCTTTTAGGATCATATACTTCAACCAAATCTTTGTTCCTGTATTTATTCGAAACTCTAAAACAACAAACTCACCAACAACTGTTGCGACTTACTCTTTCTATACCATCAAACCATCTTCCCCACAAAACACCATCAAAATTATTTTTTTTCACGAATCATATCGAACCAATTTACAAATTAACAAAAGAAAACATAATACTTCAATCCTTCATATATGAACCAACTGATAGATTACATTGCAGTACAACTGGATGAATTGATTTACAACTTTCGATGAACGATGATGGATAATAAAAATATATAAATAAATAAGTAAATAAATAAGGGAGCACCATTTACGGTTTCTATTCTCTGTAATAATTCAGTGATGATAATAACCGATGATAATTAGATCGATGAAGATGATAAACGATGCAGTACCTGTAGTTACCGATTGTTGATTGCTTCATAAGTTGAACAGCAATTACTTCAATCTTCTACTGATTCGATAACGGTGAGGATGATAAATCGAAGACTGACTATACATTGATAGGTGTTGCTAGATCGATCGATTGTTTAGCGAATCAAAGAAAACTCGAGCTGCGATTGTCTTCTGAGTTGAGGATTTTACTATGCTCGATCTACTTTGAGCCGACAACGGAATTATAAATGGAGTAAATGAGTCTGTTAAACTGATTGGGGTATTAAACCATTAATTAATTTATTAATTGGGCCGATTGTTACCAGTGAACTGATAAGAGTACTAGGCCTCAATTTCCAGTTGGGCTGCGATGAATTGGGTTTTAATTGGGCCGAAACACAACTCTTTTAGGTATTATTAACATTTGATATTATTATTATTATTATTATTATTATTATTATTATTATTATTATTATTATTATTATTATTATTATTATTATCATCTTCTTTATGATTATTATTATTGAAATTATTTTAATAAAAATTTTACATACCTTTTTGAATTTACATTAATAATATGTAATAACTAATTATTTCAAATATTGAAAATAAATATATTTAAGATATGTATTAAAATAACATATAAATTAAGATACATACAAACAAAGTATATACTAGAAATTTATGTAAGACTTTTATAAAAATAATAATATATAAACTTGTTTAAGTGATATTATGTGTTAATATATATAAAATTGATATAAGTTCATGAATCCAAGGCCAACCCTGCATTGTTCAATATAGTTATATGTATTTTTACTACAAAATACATTAGGTGAGTTCATTTGATTCCCTTTTACTCTTTACGTTTTTGGGACTGAGAATACATGCGCTACTTTTACAACTGCTTTATTAAATGCTTTAGAAATATATTTTGAACTGAAAATACCTGAAATGCTTTTATAAATGTTTGACGAGATAGACACAAGCAAAACATTCCTCGAATGAATTATGTGGACGTGATAATTGCCACCATTGAATTATGTGGACGTGATAATTGCCACAATTGGTATGAATATTTTTCCCCTAATTATTATTGCTTGGTAACCTAAGAATTAGGGAACATCACTAATTTTGAGAATTAGTGCACGCCTAATTGACGTGAATCCTAAAGGTAGCTACCGGGTTTAACACCCTCACCCAGAATGTTCACTAGACGGAAGGGCTAGTGGGCGTGGTGTTTAGTACTTCGAAGTTTATATGACTATTATACAGACGAGATGTTCTGTTTTGGGGATATTATTATGCGCATTATATGTTAAGGTAGGTTACCAAGCCAAGCTATGAAAGCAATGAAAATTGAATGTTATGTATCGATGAATGATTTTATACACAGGTTATGTGTATGTTATTTTTGTGCACAAGTGTCATAACCCGTCCTTAACCATAAGAACGTGTTAGATAACGTATGATTTCATTGCGAGGTATTGACCTCTATATGCGACATTTTTAAAAAAAGAAAACTGCATATATTATACATTACAAACCAAACCATTATTTTTGTTACAAGCTTTAGACAATAAAAAGATGATTATCGTTTAACGATAATCTTCGACTTACAAACTTTACAAATGATAATAACAACACGATTTCTAGCATATTTTACAACACACGTCCTCGGATATGCAGTTTTATTTTTGACACAAATATGAGTACGCATGATCCTGCTTAGATTCAACATAATGCAGCGGAAGCTTTAATTATCACCTGAGAATAAACATGTTTAAAAACGTCAACATAAAGTTGGTGAGATATAGGTTTAGTGCGCAGCAATATATATATATAGACCACAAGATTTCGTATATAAACATTTCAATAAAAATATTCTAAGTGGTTGAGCACTTGGTAACCATACTTAACATTTTCACGTCGCATATTCCCTTTAATATGAAATCTTACTACACCGTACCAAGTGTAGTCACAAAACGAAGTACTGTGCAACCGTTGAATACTGGTCGTCCAGTCCGATTGGGGTTGTCAGGCCCGATAGATCTATCAACAGGATTCGCGTTTACAATACCGCTGTAAATATTAGTTACCAAGCTACAGGGAAGTATGCCAGTGGTACAACTCAACGTAGAATATATTTTCAGTTACTTGTGTCCATTACGTAAAACATAAAATACATGTATTCTCATCCCGAAATATTTAGAGTTTAAAAGTGGGACTATATACTCACTCTTGTCTTGATGATATATATATTTTGACTCGGTCTTCCGGTTGATATCACGAACCTATCCATATATAATATATCAATATGTTTTCATTTTTAAACAAACGTTATAAATATATACTTGTTATACTTTTAATACTTTGAATAATTCCTTAGTCCGTAGTTAGCAGTCCGATGTTAGTAATTCAATTTTAATGGTTCATTTTTAGATGTTTAATATACCCGCAATGAAATAAATAAAACCCCCAACGAAATCAATAAAACCCCATCGTATATGTGTTGGTCGAGATTAATCTTGACCCATGGTACCGGTGTTGTCAAATGACGTGTTGCGTACAATCATGGGATCTTATGATTAATCTTCTCGTGTTGTTTACGGGTGATCCTGAACCATATAAAATTGAATTATAAGTACATATATATAAAATATCATGTTATCTTAGAAATATGTGATTTATATCATTTTTTTCCAATTGATCCCGTAGTTGAAATGATCTAGGATAACCAATTTTGTTTCGGTCATAGTTTCTTCGTTACAAATCCGTTTTCGTTGATTCAAATTGCCATCTTCTTGGATCGAGTTCTTCTTTAAGACTATGAACTGTAAATACCTTGGTTTGTATTCAAAATCATACGGCATAAGTGAAACATTAGTGAAACATATGAAGTTAAACATTTTTGTTACAACAAAATCATTTAATGACCATTTTTCTAAAAATACTTATACTTTGAAAAACCAAGTTTTACCTTGTTAAATTAGCATATACATAAGTTATATTACAGGTCTTGAAGTATTTTAAAAGTTAAGTTAGAAGGATCTATTTAGTTTGCAAACAAGTTTGAAAACATTCAAACTATGTTCTTGTTGTTAAACTTTTGTACCACAAAATAAGATAGCTATATATATATGAATTGAATAAGGTTATGAACATAGATTCTACCTCAAGTTCCTTGGATAAGTTTGCTGTAAAAGAGGAGTAAGAAGCTAGAATCAAAAGGGTGATAGAAGTGGATGAAAGATTGGAAGTAAGTTGGTGTTCTTGGAAGGTTTTCTTGAAGTGTTTTTGTATGGTTTTCTTATGGTGTTTTAGTATGGTTTTTGAAGCTAGATCTTCATGGAACTTTGCTGGATTGTTGAAGGTGTTTAAGGCTTCAAAGTTTGTGTGTGTTTTGGCTAAAAAGTTGAAGTAAAAATGAACCAAAATGATCATGTATAAATACTACAAAAAAATGTGGCATAAGGAGTATATGGACAAAATTTTCAAGTAATCATTTTATGTATCTAGTCCTAATTGTTTCCAAATACAATTACCTAGCCCTAAGGGCATGAACATGGCTGGTTAGGTGGTGATTTTGATGTGTATTTACTATTAGTAAATACGTATAGAAGCTAGGTATGATACGAGTACAAATACTCTAAATATACGTATAGAAATTTTGTGAAAAATGGAATGAGGATTCAAATATAGCTATCTTTTGTGAATACACTTATATGATTTTATGTATTTAAGTTCTTAAAAGTGATTAAATACATTACTTATACAATATATGTATAAACATTATAGTCTTAAGTATTTAAGTCAAATAACGTTACGTATTGTTATCGTTTTGAAAACTTAAGTTAGTAGTTTCAAAATACACATATAACTTGTTGTTATTAATACAAAATGAGATATTAAAACATTCATTAATCATGTTAAATATGTATATATACATATATATACACAAACGTATAATTATCATATATTGTATAGTTCGTGATATCATCGGTCAAACTAGACGGTCAAACGTTGTGTAAAACTCTTTTCGGAAATATAAGTCTCGACAATTTGGATTGCTTATCATGTTGGCAAGGTTTAATTTATGTAAATATTAATCTTATAAGTATAGTATGATCGAAAAAGTGCGGGTCGTTACATTACCTCCCCGTTAAATAAATTTCGTCCCGAAATTTTAAAATTGTACCTATTTTGCGTCATCGAGAAACAAGTGTGGATACTTTTGCTTCATCTGATCCTCTCGTTCCCAAGTAAACTCGGGACCTCTTCTAGCATTCCAACGAACCTTAACAATCGGTATATTACTCTGTTTGAGCTGTTTAACTTCACGGTCCATGATTTCGATTGGTTCTTCGACGAATTGTAGTTTCTCGTCGACATGAATTTCTTCAAGAGGAATGGTGAGGTCTTCCTTTGCAAGACACTTCTTAAGGTTTGAGACGTGAAAGGTATTATGTACTCCGGCGAGTTGTTGCGGTAACTCGAGTCGATAAGCTACCGGTCCAATGCGTTCGATGATCTTGAACGGGCCTACGTACCTTGGGTTCAGTTTACCCCTTTTGCCGAAACGTATTACACCTTTCCAAGGTGACACCTTTAGCATAACCATGTCCCCAACCTGAAACTCTAATGGTTTCCTTCGAACATCGGCGTAGCTCTTTTGGCGACTACGGGATGTTTTCAATCTCTCCTTGATTTGTACTATCTTCTCGGTCGTTTCGTGTATGATCTCGGGACCAGTTAAATGTCGATCTCCTACTTCATTCCAACAGATAGGAGATCTACACTTCCTTCCGTACAATGCTTCGAATGGCGCAGCTCCAATGCTCGCATGATAACTATTATTATACGAGAATTCTGCTAACGGTAGGTATTTATCCCATCCGTTTCCAAAATCGATCACACATGCCCTGAGCATGTCTTCGAGAGTCTGAATCGTTCTTTCACTCTGTCCATCGGTTTGTGGATGATATGCGGTACTCATATCCAACCGAGTTCCTAGTGCCTCCTGTAGTGATTGCCAAAATTTTGAAGTAAATCTACTATCACGATCGGATATAATGGAAATAGGTATTCCATGCCTTGAAACAACTTCCTTTATATACAATCGTAATAGTTTCTCCATTCTATCCGTTTCCTTTATAGGCAAGAAATGTGCAGACTTGGTGAGACGATCAACAATCACCCAAATGGTGTCGTATCCCCAGGCAGTCTTTGGTAACTTCGTGATGAAATCCATGGTAATACCGTCCCATTTCCATTCTGGAATTTCTGGTTGTTGAAGTAACCCTGACGGCTTCTGGTGTTCTGCTTTAACCTTGGAACAAGTTAAACACTCCCCAACATATGTTGCAACGTCTGTTTTTAAATTAGGCCACCAATAATGCGTCTTAAGATCTTGGTACATCTTTCCAACTCCAGGATGTATCGAATATCTTGTCTTATGTGCCTCGTTCAATATCAACTTCCTTAATCCACCCAACTTCGGTACCCAAATACGATTTGCAAAATATCGAATTCCATCTTCCCGCATAACGAGTTGCTTCTCATACTTCTTCATTATTTCATTTCCTATATTTTCTTTAGTAAGTGCTTCTCGTTGAACTTCTTTGATTTGTGAGTTGAGATTCATGCGAATTTTTATGTTCATCGCTCGTACTCGAATTGGTTCTCGTTCCTTTCTGCTTAGAGCGTCGGCCACCACGTTCGCTTTCCCGGGATGATAACGAATTTCACAATCATAGTCATTTATTAACTCAACCCACCTACGTTGCCTCATGTTCAGCTGTTTTTGATCGAAAATATGTTGAAGGCTTTTATGATCAGTAAACACAGTGAATTTAACCCCATACAAGTAATGTCTCCACATCTTCAATGCAAACACGACTGCTCCCAGTTCTAGATCATGCGTCGTATAATTCCGCTCGTGAATCTTCAATTGTCGGGATGCAAATGCAATTACTTTCTTTCGTTGCATAAGAACACAACCAAAACCTTGTCGCGAAGCGTCACAATATATTTCAAAATCATCGTTCCCTTCTGGTAACGATAGTATAGGCGCCGTAGTTAACTTCTTCTTCAGTATTTGAAATGCGTTCTCCTGCTCCGAGGTCCATTCATATTTCTTCCCTTTTTGCGTTAACGCTGTCAACGGCTTAGCTATTCGGGAAAAATCTTGAATAAACCTTCTATAATAACCGGCTAAACCCAAAAATTGGCGTATCTGCATTGGTGTCTTAGGAGTCTCCCATTTTTCAATGGCTTCAATTTTTGCTGGATCAACCTGAATTCCTTTGCTACTAACAACGTGGCCAAGAAATTGTACTTCTTTCAACCAGAAAGCACACTTAGAAAATTTAGCATAAAGTTGTTCTTTTCTCAACAACTCCAGTATCAACCTTAAATGCTCTTCATGCTCTTGCTCACTCTTGGAATAGATAAGAATATCATCAATGAAAACGATAACAAACTTATCTAAATACGGACTACAAACTCGATTCATGAGGTCCATGAATACAGCTGGCGCATTCGTCAATCCAAACGGCATAACCAAAAATTCGTAATGACCATAACGTGTCCGAAAAGCAGTTTTCGGAATATCCTCTTCTTTGACGCGTAGTTGATGATAGCCCGATCTTAAGTCGATTTTTGAATAAATACATGATCCTTGCAATTGATCAAATAAGTCATCAATTCTCGGTAGTGGATACCGATTCTTGATAGTTAACTTATTTAATTCACGATAGTCTATACACATCCTAAAAGATCCATCTTTCTTCTTAACAAACAAAATTGGAGCTCCCCACGGTGAAGTACTCGGTCGTATGAATCCACGGTCCAGTAATTCTTTTAACTGACTTTGAAGTTCTTTTAACTCGGACGGTGCAAGTCTATATGGAGCACGAGCCACTGGTGCAGCTCCTGGTACTAAATCTATTTGAAATTCTACCGATCTAAATGGAGGTAATCCCGGCAATTCTTCCGGAAAAACTTCAGGAAAATCTCTTGCCACAGGCACGTCGTTGATGCACTTTTCTTTCTTTTCGACTTTATTAACATGTGCTAAAATAGCGTAACATCCCTTTTCTAAACACTTCTTGGCTTTCAAACAGCTAATGAGTTTTAGCTTTGAATTACCCTTCTCTCCATAAATCATCACTGGCATTTTATCCTTACCAGGAATACGAATTGCCTTCTTGGCACAAACAACTTCCGCTCCTATTTTGGACATCCAGTCCATGCCGACTATTACATCAAAACCTCCTAATTCTACAGGTATTAAGTCGATTTTAAACGTTTCTCCGGCTAGATTTATTTCACAATCACGACAAATTTTATCGGCTTTAATTAGCTTACCATTAGCTAACTCAATCAAGTACTTAGCATCTAGAGGTAATGATGAACAATTCAATTTAGTGTAAAAATTTCTACACACATAACTTCTATCGGCGCCAGTATCAAATAAAATAGATGCTGATAAGTTATTAATGGTAAACGTACCCGTAACAAGCTCCGGGTCTTCTCGTGCCTCTCTAGCATTAATAACAAACGCTCTTCCACGTGCAGGTCCGCCATTCTGATTCGGGCACTGGCTCTTATAATGACCTTGTTTTCCACACCCAAAACAAGTAATGTTAGCCAAAGCAGTTCTATTTGCGTTGGTGGCAGGAGTCTTGTTACCATTTGCATTTGTAACGAGAGCCTTACAATCTTCAGCAAGATGTCCCTGTCTATTGCATTTAGTGCACAACACACTACAGTAACCAAAATGATGTTTGTGACAACGGTTGCATAAAGGACTTTGTCCTTTGTAACCAAAGCCTGAACCGCTACCCGCACCTTTCGTGGTTTCTTGTTTCTTATAAGGTTGTTGTTGGTTACCTTGATCATAACCTCCATTCCACTTTTTCTTGTTCCCCAATACCTTCACCTCAGTATTGAATGCTTTCTTGTCCAAAATGACCTGATCCATTAGCTCGTTTGCCATGGTTATAGCTTCATGAATTGTCTTAGGTTTCGATGCTGTAACGTTTGCCTTGACCTTTTTGGGCAAACCACCTTTGTACATTTCAATCTTCCGTGCTTCGGTTGGAACCAATTCAGGACATAGCAAAACTAATTCCATGAATCGCTGGTTGTAGTTGGTGATTTCAGTACCAACCACCTTCAAACTTCGTAACTCATCTTCTAACTTAATAACCTCATTCCTTGGACAATACTCGGTGATTATCATTGCTTTGAATTCTTCCCATGGAGTATCATAAGCTACATCTCCTCCTACCGCCTTCACATAATTCTTCCACCATGTGAGTGCACTATCTTGTAAAGTGCACGATGCAAACTTGGTCATGTCTTTTTCATCGCAACCGCTGATTTTGAACACCGTCTCCATCTTTTCTATCCATCGGGTTAAACCGATAGGTCCTTCCGTTCCACTGAATGATGATGGCTTGCAAGCTTGAAACGTCTTGTAGGAGCATCCTACACGAGGATTTGGATTAACTGCAGCAGCTCTTGCAGCCTCAACCCATAACATTCTGTCGTTCACTCGCTGGTTGATGAGTTCCTCGAGTTCTTGTTCCGTCATTCGATTCAATCGCGCCATTTCCTAATGAAAGAAAATAATTATTCACATGGATTATTATAGATGTAGTGTGTATTTATAGTACATTATAGCTTATTAATAATATGAACTAGGTATTATTATAAAAGCCTTTTCTTCTTATTAGCGTTTTATAATTATATCTTGGGTAGTACCTACCCGTTAATGTTCATACTTAATAGCTTAGTACAGAATCAATTACTACAATCTAAATAATACTTAACCATGGAAAATTATTGCATTTCATACTTCAATATTTTACATATGCTTATCTTACATCGAACATTAAGCAAACCACACTATTAATATTATACAAAACATTATTCGGTTCCATGGTTTGACACAGCAGCGCATCGTTTGATCTATTTTCTAGGACGTTTAGACACAAAGATTTGCTTAACGCTTATCCTAACTGTCTGCCTATATTTTGGCTGTGGGACTGAAGAACTGGATGCCGGGACAGAACGAATAGGAATAGCGGGGATAGGGGTGGTAGTGTTGAGTGGAATTGGTGCCACATCATTCTCATTAAACTCGGGATTTGGATTTTCTAATTCATTAGCCTTTCGTTTCTTTCCTAGTTCGAACTCGTCTTTTGTAATTTCCTGTATTTCTTCCTCGGGTTCACTTTCCTCCTCGGGTTCACTTTCCTCCTCGGGTTCACTTTCCTCCTCGGGTTCACTTTCCTCCTCGGGTTCACTTTCCTCCTCGGGTTCACTTTCCGATATTTCTATAGTTGGTTCATCCGGAAATTGTGAGTCTTCCCCAAGGATATCATTTTCGTCATCGGACAGGTTAATGACTGGAACGCCATCTGAAGATTCTGATTCGGAGTCGTTGATTGTGATAACAATTTTTGAGCTCGACATCTATCACACAACAACTAACCCATTAGTACTTATATAATATTTACATATAAATTTTAACCAACAGTGATAAGCAATGGTTTTTTTTTTTTTAAATCAGACCCGGTCAAAGTCCAGACTTACTAATGTATCCTAACGGCTTCTCGGTTAGACACACTAATGCAGACCTGGTTCGCTAAGACCAACGCTCTGATACCACATGTCATAACCCGTCCTTAACCATAAGAACGTGTTAGATAACGTATGATTTCATTGCGAGGTATTGACCTCTATATGCGACATTTTTAAAAAAAGAAAACTGCATATATTATACATTACAAACCAAACCATTATTTTTGTTACAAGCTTTAGACAATAAAAAGATGATTATCGTTTAACGATAATCTTCGACTTACAAACTTTACAAATGATAATAACAACACGATTTCTAGCATATTTTACAACACACGTCCTCGGATATGCAGTTTTATTTTTGACACAAATATGAGTACGCATGATCCTGCTTAGATTCAACATAATGCAGCGGAAGCTTTAATTATCACCTGAGAATAAACATGTTTAAAAACGTCAACATAAAGTTGGTGAGATATAGGTTTAGTGCGCAGCAATATATATATATAGACCACAAGATTTCGTATATAAACATTTCAATAAAAATATTCTAAGTGGTTGAGCACTTGGTAACCATACTTAACATTTTCACGTCGCATATTCCCTTTAATATGAAATCTTACTACACTGTACCAAGTGTAGTCACAAAACGAAGTACTGTGCAACCGTTGAATACTGGTCGTCCAGTCCGATTGGGGTTGTCAGGCCCGATAGATCTATCAACAGGATTCGCGTTTACAATACCGCTGTAAATATTAGTTACCAAGCTACAGGGAAGTATGCCAGTGGTACAACTCAACGTAGAATATATTTTCAGTTACTTGTGTCCATTACGTAAAACATAAAATACATGTATTCTCATCCCGAAATATTTAGAGTTTAAAAGTGGGACTATATACTCACTCTTGTCTTGATGATATATATATTTTGACTCGGTCTTCCGGTTGATATCACGAACCTATCCATATATAATATATCAATATGTTTTCATTTTTAAACAAACGTTATAAATATATACTTGTTATACTTTTAATACTTTGAATAATTCCTTAGTCCGTAGTTAGCAGTCCGATGTTAGTAATTCAATTTTAATGGTTCATTTTTAGATGTTTAATATACCCGCAATGAAATAAATAAAACCCCCAACGAAATCAATAAAACCCCATCGTATATGTGTTGGTCGAGATTAATCTTGACCCATGGTACCGGTGTTGTCAAATGACGTGTTGCGTACAATCATGGGATCTTATGATTAATCTTCTCGTGTTGTTTACGGGTGATCCTGAACCATATAAAATTGAATTATAAGTACATATATATAAAATATCATGTTATCTTAGAAATATGTGATTTATATCATTTTTTTCCAATTGATCCCGTAGTTGAAATGATCTAGGATAACCAATTTTGTTTCGGTCATAGTTTCTTCGTTACAAATCCGTTTTCGTTGATTCAAATTGCCATCTTCTTGGATCGAGTTCTTCTTTAAGACTATGAACTGTAAATACCTTGGTTTGTATTCAAAATCATACGGCATAAGTGAAACATTAGTGAAACATATGAAGTTAAACATTTTTGTTACAACAAAATCATTTAATGACCATTTTTCTAAAAATACTTATACTTTGAAAAACCAAGTTTTACCTTGTTAAATTAGCATATACATAAGTTATATTACAGGTCTTGAAGTATTTTAAAAGTTAAGTTAGAAGGATCTATTTAGTTTGCAAACAAGTTTGAAAACATTCAAACTATGTTCTTGTTGTTAAACTTTTGTACCACAAAATAAGATAGCTATATATATATGAATTGAATAAGGTTATGAACATAGATTCTACCTCAAGTTCCTTGGATAAGTTTGCTGTAAAAGAGGAGTAAGAAGCTAGAATCAAAAGGGTGATAGAAGTGGATGAAAGATTGGAAGTAAGTTGGTGTTCTTGGAAGGTTTTCTTGAAGTGTTTTTGTATGGTTTTCTTATGGTGTTTTAGTATGGTTTTTGAAGCTAGATCTTCATGGAACTTTGCTGGATTGTTGAAGGTGTTTAAGGCTTCAAAGTTTGTGTGTGTTTTGGCTAAAAAGTTGAAGTAAAAATGAACCAAAATGATCATGTATAAATACTACAAAAAAATGTGGCATAAGGAGTATATGGACAAAATTTTCAAGTAATCATTTTATGTATCTAGTCCTAATTGTTTCCAAATACAATTACCTAGCCCTAAGGGCATGAACATGGCTGGTTAGGTGGTGATTTTGATGTGTATTTACTATTAGTAAATACGTATAGAAGCTAGGTATGATACGAGTACAAATACTCTAAATATACGTATAGAAATTTTGTGAAAAATGGAATGAGGATTCAAATATAGCTATCTTTTGTGAATACACTTATATGATTTTATGTATTTAAGTTCTTAAAAGTGATTAAATACATTACTTATACAATATATGTATAAACATTATAGTCTTAAGTATTTAAGTCAAATAACGTTACGTATTGTTATCGTTTTGAAAACTTAAGTTAGTAGTTTCAAAATACACATATAACTTGTTGTTATTAATACAAAATGAGATATTAAAACATTCATTAATCATGTTAAATATGTATATATACATATATATACACAAACGTATAATTATCATATATTGTATAGTTCGTGATATCATCGGTCAAACTAGACGGTCAAACGTTGTGTAAAACTCTTTTCGGAAATATAAGTCTCGACAATTTGGATTGCTTATCATGTTGGCAAGGTTTAATTTATGTAAATATTAATCTTATAAGTATAGTATGATCGAAAAAGTGCGGGTCGTTACAACAAGATATGTGTACGGTTACTAAGATTTATGAAAGATGATTTCGTACACGAGAAAGGTGTACTGTATTTAAAAGATATCGCATGTACATTACAGGTGGGCATAGGATTCGGGCCCATTTATACCATGCAGAATTTAAATCTTGTGGTCTATCAAAATGATGAATTTTATTGTTTTATGATAAACCTATGAACTCACCAACCTTTTTGGTTGACACTTGAAAGTATGTTTATTCTCAGGTATGAAAGAAACCTTCCGCTGTGCATTTGCTCATATTAGAGATATTACTTGAAGTCATTCATGACATATTTCAAAAGACGTTGCATTCGAGTCGTTGAGTTCATCAAGATTATTATTAAGTCAATTATAGTTGGAGGTATTATGAAATAGTATGCTTGCCGTCAACTTTCGATGTAAAGAAAGTTTGTCTTTTAGAAAGGAATGCAATGTTTGTAAAATGTATCATATAGAGGTCAATTACCTCGCGATGTAATCAACTATTGTGAATCGTTTATATTGTATATGAACGGGGCATTTCAAAAGCTTTTGTTCATCATTAAATTCGAAATTTTTTAAGGTTTCAGTTTAAATTAGTGATTCAGATAGATTATATGAGTGATTTAGGAACTTTTTCATATTGAAAACATTATCTAAAACGTTCTTGATTTTTAAATTGCATAATGAGTTCTTCATTTTTTTTCGTACAGCAACAGACTTGAATTCATTTTTTTTGTTATCTGTTAATAAAAATTACAAGTATAAAATGTTTTTATTTCAATGGCAGTGTTTAAACAAATTATTATTACTATTATGGGTTGTTGCTGATCAATCGATCGAATGGGAAAGGAAGGAGATGAACACAATATAATACGGGTTATATATTTTTAGAAGTGGGTTTAATCAGATAAATTGAGTCAGCGTAATGGTTGGGTGTTGGTGCGGGTGAGCGGAAGGTCACGGGTTCGAGCCCCGCAGTAGCCTATTTTTTTTAAGAACATGCTGAAAAGGTAGTTCACTCTTATATTATTATTATTATTATTATCATTACTATTATTATTATTATTATTATTATTATTATTATTATTATTATTATTATTATTATTATTATTATTATTATTATTATTATTATTATTATTATTATTATTATTATTATTAATGTTATGTTATTATTAATATTGTTGTTGTTATTAGTATTAAATGTTATTATTATTATTATTATTATTATTATCATTAAGTAACAGAATTATTATTATTATTATTAGGTATTACGAATATTAGTTATTATAACCAATGTAAGTATTAGCTACCATTTATCATAACCCTAGTTACAATTATGATTATTATTATTATTATCGTTATTACTAATATTATTATCAAGATAAGAATTATTACTAAGTAATATGATTAGTATTATTAATAAGATTTCTATTACTATTATTATAAGTATTAGTATTAACAAAATCATTATTAGCATTATTATTAATAAAGTTATTATTAGCAGTAAATTATTATTATTATCAAAACTATCTTTTTTTAAAACAAATGAATAATTTGTGCATGAACAATACTTATTACATATATTATAATTGTATTAATAATTTACATAACTATATATATCAAATCTATTAATATTATTTATATAAATATTTGCATATAATAAACTATTGATTTCTAATTATAACACTAAACAATTAGATATATAAATATGGATATATTAATATAACTATATAAATAATAATCATGTTGAATATATACACAAATTAAATATATATAATATATAAATTAAGATATAATAAATAAATTTGTTCAGTTACGATTATATGTTTATATATATATATATATATATATATATATATATATATATATATATATATATATATATATATATATATATATATATATATATATATATATATATATATATATATATATATATATATAAACTAATGGTATAGGTTCGTGAATCCGAGGCCAACCCTGCAATGTTCAGTTGTTAAATATCGTCATATGTATTTTTACTACAAAATACAGTATGGTGAGTTTCATTACTCCCTTTTAAATGCTTTTGCAATATATATTTTTGGGACTGAGAATACATGCGCTTTTATAAATGTTTGACGAAATAGACACAAGTACTTAAAACTACATTCTATGACTGGATTATTAAACCGAATATGCCCCTTTTTAGTCTGGTAATCTAAGAATTAGGGAACAGACACCCTAATTGATGCGAATCCTAAAGATAGATCTATTGGGCCCAACAAGCCCCATCCAAAGTACCGAATGCTTTAGTACTTCGAATTTATCATGTCCGAAGGGAGTTCCGAAATGATGGGGATTTTCTATATGCATCTTGTTAAGGTCGGTTACCAGGTGTTCAATCCATATGAATGATTTTTGTCTCTATGCATGGGACGTATATTTATGAGTATCTTGTGGTCTATTATATTATTGAAAATGATTGTTTATGATAAACTAATGAACTCACCAACCTTTTGGTTGACACTTTAAAGCATGTTTATTCTCAGGTATGAAAGAAATCTTCCGCTGTGCATTTGCTCATTTTAGAGATATTACTTGGAGTCATTCATGACATATTTCAAAAGACGTTGCATTCGAGTCGTTGAGTTCATCAAGATTATTATTAAGTCAATTATAGTTGGGACATATTATGAAATGGTATGCATGTCGTCAACTTTCAATGTAAAGAAAGTTTGTCTTTTAAGAACGAATGCAATGTTTGTAAAATGTATCATATAGAGGTCAAGTACCTCGCGATGTAACCAAATGTAATGTATTCGTCCAGATGAATTAGGACGGATCGTCTCATGTGGTATCAGAGCGGTGGTCTTAGCGAACCAGGTCTTGTATTAGTGTGTCTAACTGATAGTTGCTTAGATGCATTAATGAGTCTGGACTTCGACTGTGTCTGCATGTCAAAAGTTTTGCTTATCATTTCGTGTCAAAAATCATCTACATATCATCCTTAGGAAATTACCTGCTTATCATTCCTAGTCTAGAAACATCTTACTGCATTGATTGCATGAATAGTGTATAGACAAATCTAAATCTTAGCGTATCTGTTACTGTAGACTTTATCTGACACGTTTCCTTAATTTCCTCCGTAATCTACGGGATCTTCTTGTACTATATTAGATATTCTATATAATTAGAATATTATCCGATAACCGAAAATCATTTCATATCGAAAATCCTCTAACTGATCATAAGAGATGGATCCTACACCTAGCTTGGATTCCATTAGTTCAGGAAGCAATTTCGAGATGCATATTGAAGTAGACTCCGAAGTCAATGAACTCGAAGTGTCTCCACCGTTTAGCTATTTTTCTTTTTGGAGGAGATGGGGTTGGGTCCAAGACTTACTCACTCGATGGAGATTAAAAAACGCGAGCCCTACCGTGTAACGACCCAACTTCGCTTTACCAAAAACACGCCTTAAAAAAAATTTGTAGTACAGTTCATTCGGACGGCGTTTCGTTATCTGAACGACGTCTAGTTTCAAAGGCCAGGACGGCGTCCCAAATATTGGAGGGCGTCTAGTTGTTCTAAAAAGCTCTGTGACAAAAACTCATCCATCCCAGTTATACTGGACGTCGTCCAAAAAGCTTGGACGGCGTCCAACACACCTGATCAGTCCCAATTCATTTCAAAACATGTTTTAACACTTCAAATCCACACCCAAACGCTTTGTAGCATACAAATCAAGTTTTACATCACAAAACGTTAAACAAAAGTGTTTACATCAAATATACGGGTTGTGACTCAATAACCCAACCCAATACCAAGAGCATAATCCCGGGGACTACCAAAACCCCAAACCACGTCCAAATATCCGATAGCTACCCCATCGAGCCCAAGCGCTCCTACACATCTAGTCTAACAACTAGCTAGCTTCATAACGCAATACCTGTAAAAAGATAAACAACGAGAGGGTAAGCTAACGCTTAGTGAATGCAATAATTATACATATACATATATAATATACCTACTTGCAAACACTTACACAAATACCTCATACACGCTAGCAATATACATAGCATACCATCGCAAGTATAACTCTAAATCCTTCAAGACCACAAGCTAGCACAACAATAGCATATATAGAACCCGAATAATATAATATGCTACACTACAACTAACCATGGTTAACCAATAATACATGGGAATGGTACTTCGAATTTCCCATTGGTGTTCATAACAACCGTTAGTGTACAACGAAATATAACACTAACCCCCTAGGCGACACGGACAATGAAATATCCGTTCAAAGAAATCGTTAGTGTACACCGAAATATATCACTAACTCTTAGGCGATTTGGACAACAAAATATCCATCATTAGTGTACAACGAAATATATCACTAACTCTTGGTGGTATAGACAACATATACCCGACCCCGTTCCCGCCCTACAAATAGATACATTATATACACACATGTATAATCATTCCACTCACCTCGAAACGCCCGCACAAGTTGAAATGTCCCGTTCTTATTGATTAAAAATGTTCCATATTAATTGATTTCGTTGCGAGGTTTTGACCTCTATATGAGACGTTTTTCAAAGACTGCATTCATTTTTAAAACAAACCATAACCTTTATTTCATAGATAAAGGTTTTAAAAAGCTTTACATAGATTATCAAATAATGATAATCTAAAATATCCTGTTTACACACGACCATTACATAATGGTTTACAATACAAATATGTTACAACAAAATAAGTTTCTTGAATGCAGTTTTTACACAATATCATACAAGCATGGACTCCAAATCTCGTCCTTATTTAACTATGCGACAGCGGAAGCTCTTAATAATCACCTGAGAATAAACATGCTTAAAACGTCAACAAAAATGTTGGTGAGTTATAGGTTTAACCTATATATATCAAATCATAATAATAGACCACAAGATTTCATATTTCAATACACATCCCATACATAGAGATAAAAATCATTCATATGGTGAACACCTGGTAACCGACATTAACAAGATGCATATATATAAGAATATCCCCATCATTCCGGGACACCCTTCGGATATGATATAAATTTTGAAGTACTAAAGCATCCGGTATTTTGGATGGGGTTTGTTAGACCCAATAGATCTATCTTTAGGATTCGCGTCAATTAGGGTGTCTGTTCCCTAATTCTTAGATTACCAGACTTAATAAAAAGGGGCATATTCGATTTCGATAATTCAACCATAAAATGTAGTTTCACGTACTTGTGTCTATTTTGGAAATCATTTATAAAACCTGCATGTATTCTCATCCCAAAAAGATTAGATTTTAAAAGTGGGACTATAACTCACTTTCACAGATTTTTACTTCGTCGGGAAGTAAGACTTGGCCACTGGTTGATTCACGAACCTATAACAATATATACATATATATCAAAGTATGTTCAAAATATATTTACAACACTTTTAATATATTTTGATGTTTTAAGTTTATTAAGTCAGCTGTCCTCGTTAGTAACCTACAACTAGTTGTCCACAGTTAGATGTACAGAAATAAATCGATAAATATTATCTTGAATCAATCCACGACCCAGTGTATACGTATCTCAGTATTGATCACAACTCAAACTATATATATTTTGGAATCAACCTCAACCCTGTATAGCTAACTCCAACATTCACATATAGAGTGTCTATGGTTGTTCCGAAATATATATAGATGTGTCGACATGATAGGTCGAAACATTGTATACGTGTCTATGGTATCTCAAGATTACATAATATACAATACAAGTTGATTAAGTTATGGTTGGAATAGATTTGTTACCAATTTTCACGTAGCTAAAATGAGAAAAATTATCCAATCTTGTTTTACCCATAACTTCTTCATTTTAAATCCGTTTTGAGTGAATCAAATTGCTATGGTTTCATATTGAACTCTATTTTATGAATATACACAGAAAAAGTATAGGTTTATAGTCGGAAAAATAAGTTACAAGTCGTTTTTGTAAAGGTAGTAATTTCAGTCGAAAGAACGACGTCTAGATGACCATTTTAGAAAACATACTTCCACTTTGAGTCTAACCATAATTTTTGGATATAGTTTCATGTTCATAAAAAAAATCATTTTCTCAGAATAACAACTTTTAAATCAAAGTTTATCATAGTTTTTAATTAACTAACCCAAAACAGCCCGCGGTGTTACTACGACGGCGTAAATCCGGTTTTACGGTGTTTTTCGTGTTTCCAGGTTTTAAATCATTAAGTTAGCATATCATATAGATATAGAACATGTGTTTAGTTGATTTTAAAAGTCAAGTTAGAAGGATTAACTTTTGTTTGCGAACAAGTTTAGAATTAACTAAACTATGTTCTAGTGATTACAAGTTTAAACCTTTGAATAAGATAGCTTTATATGTATGAATCGAATGATGTTATGAACATCATTACTACCTTAATTTCCTTGGATAAACCTACTGGAAAAGAGAAAAATGTATCTAGCTTCAATGGATCCTTGGATGGCTCGAAGTTCTTGAAGCAGAATCATGACACGAAAATAAGTTCAAGTAAGATCATCACTTGAAATAAGATTGTTATAGTTATATAAATTGAACCAAAGTTTGAATATGATTATTACCTTGTATTAGAATGATAACCTACTGTAATAAACAAAGATTTCTTGAGGTTGGATGATCACCTTACAAGATTGGAAGTGAGCTAGCAAACTTGAAAGTATTCTTGATTTTATGTAACTAGAACTTGTAGAATATATGAAGAACACTTAGAACTTGAAGATAGAACTTGAGAGAGATCAATTAGATGAAGAAAATTGAAGAATGAAAGTGTTTGTAGGTGTTTTTGGTCGTTGGTGTATGGATTAGATATAAAGGATATGTAATTTTATTTTCATGTAAATAAGTCATGAATGATTACTCATATTTTTGTAATTTTATGAGATATTTTATGCTAGTTGCCAAATGATGGTTCCCACATGTGTTAGGTGACTCACATGGGCTGCTAACAGCTGATCATTGGAGTGTATATACCAATAGTACATACATCTAAAAGCTGTGTATTGTACGAGTACGAATACGGGTGCATACGAGTAGAATTGTTGATGAAACTGAACGAGGATGTAATTGTAAGCATTTTTGTTAAGTAGAAGTATTTTGATAAGTGTATTGAAGTCTTTCAAAAGTATATAAATACATATTAAAACACTACATGTATATACATTTTAACTGAGTCGTTAAGTCATCGTTAGTCGTTACATGTAAATGTTGTTTTGAAACCTTTAGGTTAACGATCTTGTTAAATGTTGTTAACCCAATGTTTATAATATCAAAAGAGATTTTAAATTATTATATTATCATGATATTATGATGTACGAATATCTCTTAATATGATATATATACATTAAATGTCGTTACAACGATAATCGTTACATATATGTCTCGTTTCAAAATCATTAAGTTAGTAGTCTTGTTTTTACATATGTAGTTCATTGTTAATATAATTAATGATATGTTTACTTATCATAATATCATGTTAACTATATATATAACCATATATATGTCATCATATAGTTTTTACAAGTTTTAACGTTCGTGAATCACCGGTCAACTTGGGTGGTCAATTGTCTATATGAAACCTATTTCAATTAATCAAGTCTTAACAAGTTTGATTGCTTAACATGTTGGAAACATTTAATCATGTAAGTATCACTCTCAATTAATATATATAAACATGGAAAAGTTCGGGTCACTACAGTACCTACCCGTTAAATAAATTTCGTCCCGAAATTTTAAGCTGTTGAAGGTGTTGACGAATCTTCTGGAAATAGATGCGGGTATTTCTTCTTCATCTGATCTTCACGCTCCCAGGTGAACTCGGGTCCTCTACAAGCATTCCATCGAACCTTAACAATTGGTATCTTGTTTTGCTTAAGTCTTTTAACCTCACGATCCATTATTTCGACGGGTTCTTCGATGAATTGAAGTTTTTCGTTGATTTGGATTTCATCTAACGGAATAGTGAGATCTTCTTTAGCAAAACATTTCTTCAAATTCGAGACGTGGAAAGTGTTATGTACAGCCGCGAGTTGTTGAGGTAACTCAAGTCGGTAAGCTACTGGTCCGACACGATCAATAATCTTGAATGGTCCAATATACCTTGGATTTAATTTCCCTCGTTTACCAAATCGAACAACGCCTTTCCAAGGTGCAACTTTAAGCATGACCATCTCTCCAATTTCAAATTCTATATCTTTTCTTTTAATGTCAGCGTAGCTCTTTTGTCGACTTTGGGCGGTTTTCAACCGTTGTTGAATTTGGATGATCTTCTCGGTAGTTTCTTGTATAATCTCCGGACCCGTAATCTGTCTATCCCCCACTTCACTCCAACAAATCGAAGACCTGCACTTTCTACCATAAAGTGCTTCAAACGGCGCCATCTCAATGCTTGAATGGTAGCTGTTGTTGTAGGAAAATTCTACTAACGGTAGATGTCGATCCCAACTGTTTCCGAAATCAATAACACATGCTCGTAGCATGTCTTCAAGCGTTTGTATCATCCTTTCGCTCTGCCCATCAGTTTGTGGATGATAGGCAGTACTCATGTCTAGACGAGTTCCTAATGCTTGCTGTAATGTCTGCCAGAATCTTGAAATAAATCTGCCATCCCTATCAGAGATAATAGAGATTGGTATTCCATGTCTGGAGATGACTTCCTTCAAATACAGTCGTGCTAACTTCTCCATCTTATCATCTTCTCTTATTGGCAGGAAGTGTGCTGATTTGGTGAGACGATCAACTATTACCCAAATAGTATCAAAACCACTTGCAGTCCTTGGCAATTTAGTGATGAAATCCATGGTAATGTTTTCCCATTTCCATTCCGGGATTTCGGGTTGTTGAAGTAGACCTGATGGTTTCTGATGCTCAGCTTTGACCTTAGAACACGTCAAACATTCTCCTACGTATTTAGCAACATCGGCTTTCATACCCGGCCACCAAAAATGTTTCTTGAGATCCTTGTACATCTTCCCCGTTCCAGGATGTATTGAGTATCTGGTTTTATGAGCTTCTCTAAGTACCATTTCTCTCATATCTCCAAATTTTGGTACCCAAATCCTTTCAGCCCTATACCGGGTTCCGTCTTTCTGAATATTAAGATGCTTCTCCGATCCTTTGGGTATTTCATCCTTTAAATTTCCCTCTTTTAAAACTCCTTGTTGCGCCTCCTTTATTTGAGTAGTAAGGTTATTATGAATCATTATATTCATAGATTTTACTCGAATGGGTTCTCTGTCCTTCCTGCTCAAGGCATCGGCTACCACATTTGCCTTCCCCGGGTGGTAACGAATCTCAAAGTCGTAATCATTCAACAATTCAATCCACCTACGCTGCCTCATATTCAGTTGTTTCTGATTAAATATGTGTTGAAGACTTTTGTGGTCGGTATATATAATACTTTTGACCCCATATAAGTAGTGCCTCCAAGTCTTTAATTCAAAAACAACCGCTCCTAATTCCAAATCATGCGTCGTATAATTTTGTTCGTGAATCTTCAATTGTCTAGACGCATAAGCAATCACCTTCGTTCGTTGCATTAATACACAACCGAGACCTTGCTTTGATGCGTCACAATAAATCACAAAATCATCATTCCCTTCAGGCAATGACAATATAGGTGCCGTAGTTAGCTTTTTCTTCAATAACTGAAACGCTTTCTCTTGTTCATCATTCCATTCAAATTTCTTCCCTTTATGCGTTAATGCAGTCAAGGGTTTTGCTATTCTGGAAAAATCTTGGATGAACCTTCTGTAGTAACCAGCTAGTCCTAAAAACTGGCGTATGTGTTTCGGAGTTTTCGGGGTTTCCCACTTTTCAACAGTTTCTATCTTTGCTGGATCCACCTTAATACCTTATTTGTTCACTATGTGACCGAGGAATTGAACTTCTTCCAACCAAAATGCACACTTTGAAAACTTAGCGTATAATTCTTCCTTCCTCAATACTTCTAACACCTTTCTCAAATGTTCACCGTGTTCTTGGTCATTCTTTGAGTAAATAAGTATGTCATCAATGAAAACAATGACAAACTTGTCAAGGTATGGTCCACACACTCGGTTCATAAGGTCCATGAACACAGCTAGTGCATTAGTTAAACCAAACGGCATGACCATAAACTCGTAATGGCCGTAACGTGTTCTGAAAGCAGTCTTTGGAATATCATCTTCTTTCACCCGCATTTGATGATACCCGGAACGTAAGTCAATCTTTGAATAAACAGACGAGCCTTGTAGTTGATCAAATAAATCGTCGATTCTCGATAGTGGGTAGCGGTTCTTGATGGTAAGTTTGTTCAACTCTCGGTAGTCGATACACAACCTGAATGTACCATCTTTCTTCTTGACAAACAAAACAGGAGCTCCCCACGGTGATGTGCTTGGTCGAATGAAACCACACTCTAAAAGTTCTTGTAATTGGGTTTGCAGTTCTTTCATCTCGCTGGGTGCGAGTCTGTAAGGAGCACGAGCTATTGGTGCAGCTCCTGGTATAAGATCTATTTGAAATTCAACAGATCGATGTGGGGGTAATCCCGGTAATTCTTTCGGAAATACATCGGGAAATTCTTTTGCAATGGGAACATCATTGATGCTCTTTTCTTCAGTTTGTACTTTCTCGACGTGTGCTAGAACAGCATAGCAACCTTTTCTTATTAGTTTTTGTGCCTTCAAATTACTAATAAGATGTAGCTTCGTGTTGCCCTTTTCTCCGTACACTATTAAGGGTTTTCCTTTTTCTCGTATAATGCGAATTGCATTTTTGTAACAAACGATCTCTGATTTCACTTCTTTCAACCAGTCCATACCGATTATCACATCAAAACTCCCTAACTCTACTGGTATCAAATCAATCTTAAATGTTTCGCTAACCAGTTTAATTTCTCGATTCCGACATATATTATCTGCTGAAATTAATTTACCATTTGCTAATTCGAGTAAAAATTTACTATCCAAAGGCGTCAATGGACAACTTAATTTAGCACAAAAATCTCTACTCATATAGCTTCTATCTGCACCCGAATCAAATAAAACGTAAGCAGATTTATTATCAATAAGAAACGTACCCGTAACAAGCTCCGGGTCTTCCTGTGCCTCTGCCGCATTAATATTGAAAACTCTTCCGCGGCCTTGTCCATTCGTGTTCTCCTGGTTCGGGCAATTTCTAATAATGTGGCCCGGTTTTCCACATTTATAACAAACTACATTGGCATAACTTGCTCCGACACTACTTGCTCCGCCATTACTCGTTCCGACACCATTTGTTCCTTTCGTTCTGTTAACCCCTGGTCCGTAAACCTCACACTTCGCCGCGCTATGACCATTTCTTTTACACTTGTTGCAAAATTTGGTGCAGAACCCCAAGTGATACTTTTCACACCTTTGGCATAGCTGCTTCTGATTGTTGTTGTTGTTGCAGTTATTATTGTTGTTGGGATGATTGTTGTAGTTGCTGTTGTTGTTGTTATTGTTGGGCCGTTTGTTGTAGTTGCGATTGTTGGGATAATTGTTGCGATTATTGTTGTAATTGCTGTTGTTGTTGTATTGGTGATTCTTATCACCGTTTTCCTCCCACTTTCTTTTGACTTGCTTCACATTGGCCTCTTCAGCAGTCTGTTCTTTAATTCTTTCTTCAATCTGGTTCACTAGTTTGTGAGCCATTCTACATGCCTGTTGTATAGAGGCGGGCTCGTGTAAACTTATATCTTCTTGGATTCTTTCCGGTAATCCTTTCACAAACGCGTCGATCTTCTCTTCCTCATCTTCGAATGCTCCCGGACACAATAAGCACAATTCTGTGAATCGTCTTTTGTACGTGGTAATATCAAATCCTTGGGTTCGTAACCCTCTAAGTTCTGTCTTGAGCTTATTGACCTCGGTTCTGGGACGGTACTTCTCGTTCATCAAGTGCTTGAATGCTGACCACGGTAGTGCGTACGCATCGTCTTGTCCCACTTGCTCTAGATAGGTATTCCACCATGTTAACGCAGAACCTGTGAAGGTATGCGTAGCGTACTTCACTTTGTCCTCTTCAGTACACTTACTTATGGCAAACACCGATTCGACCTTCTCGGTCCACCGTTTCAATCCGATCGGTCCTTCGGTTCCATCAAATTCCAAAGGTTTGCAGGCAGTGAATTCTTTGTAGGTGCATCCTACACGATTTCCTGTACTGCTAGATCCAAGGTTATTGTTGGTATGTAGCGCAGCCTGTACTGCGGCTATGTTTGAAGCTAGAAAAGTATGGAATTCCTCTTCATTCATATTCAATGTGTGTCGAGTAGTCGGTGCCATTTCCTTCAAAATAGTCAAATGGAACAAGTTAATCATACAGAATATTAAGAGTAGTTAATAGTATTTCGTAGCATAATATGAACTCATTTATAAAAGCTTTTTCTTCATATTAGCGTTTTATAAGTTTAAATTCGGGTAGTGCCTGCCCGTTAAGTTCATACTTAGTAGCTAATATACAATTCAACTACTACAATTCTATATGAAAAACTGATTATAATAATATTTCGCGTTCAAACTTTTATACAATATTTTTCAAACTTACAATACCGCTTATTTTACATATATCATGAAATATAGCACACAATAAATTTGATACAAGATGGTTGTGAAGATAATTCTAGCTAGTACACAAGTCGTTCAACAAAGGCAATAAAGACACGTAATTCATACGTCCAGAAACAAGTCATGCATTCTGGTTTTACTAGGATTACTTCTCATCCTTGGTCTTGTGGAACATAACCGTTATGGCCGTTGATAAGACAGCGTGTTGTAACGTCGTCAAAAGGACGAGGGTTACGTAATGTCCAACAGTCCCGTAACAATCTAAAAACCTCATTTCTTACCCCAATTACCGACTCCGTCACTTGTGGAAACGTTTTGTTTAATAGTTGTAGCCCGACGTTCTTGTTCTCACTTTGGTGAGAAGCGAACATTACTAATCCGTAAGCATAACATGCTTCTTTATGTTGCATGTTAGCCGCTTTTTCTAAATCACGAAGTCCAATATTCGGATATATTGAGTCAAAATAATTTCTTAACCCGTTGCGTAAAATAGCATTTGGGTTCCCCGCAATATATGCGTCAAAGTAAACACATCGTAACTTATGGATTTCCCAATGTGATATCCCCCATCTTTCGAACGAAAGCCTTTTATAAACCAAGGCATTCTTGTAACGTTCTTCAAATGTCTTACAAACTGATCTCGCCTTTAATAGTTGTGCCGAAGAATTCTGACCGACTCTAGACAAGATTTCATCAATCATGTCTCCGGGTAGGTCTCTTAAAATATTGGGTTGTCTATCCATTTTGTGTTTTTATACTGTAAAATAGACAAGAGTTAGATTCATAAAAAAAAATACTTATTAATACAAGCAATTTTTACATATATCATAAAGCATAAGCACACTATATTACATATATTACACCACACGAATACAACTATCTTATTCCGACTCGCTTGTTTCTTCTTCTTCGGTTTTGGTTCGTTTTGCCAAGTTTCTAGGGATATATGATGTTCCCCTAATACGAGCCGTCGTAATCCACATTGGTTTAGAAAAACCTGGTGGTTTAGAGGTTCCCGGGTCATTGTTACAACTTAAGGACTTCGGGGGTTGACGATACATATAAAGTTCATCGGGGTTGGAATTAGATTTCTCTATTTTTATGCCCTTTCCCTTATTATTTTCTTTTGCCTTTTTAAATTCAGTTGGGGTAATTTCTATAACATCATCGGAATTCTCGTCGGAATCCGATTCATCGGAGAATTGGTAATCCTCCCAATATTTTGCTTCCTTGGCGGAAACACCATTGACCATAATTAACCTTGGTCGGTTGGTTGAGGATTTTCTTTTACTTAACCGTTTTATTATTTCCCCCACCGGTTCTATTTCTTCATCCGGTTCCGATTCTTCTTCCGGTTCCGATTCTTCTTCCGATTCCGACTCTTCTTCCGGTTCCTCTTCGGGAACTTGTGAATCAGTCCACGAATCATTCCAATTTACATTTGACTCTTCATTATTATTAGGTGAGTCAATGGAACTTGTTCTAGAGGTAGACATCTATCACATAATATCAAACGCGTTAAGAGATTAATATATCACATAATATTCACATGTTAAAAATATATAGTTTCCAACAAAATTTGTTAAGCAATCATTTTTCAAGTAAACACGGTCGAAGTCCAGACTCACTAATGCATCCTAACAAACTCGATAAGACACACTAATGCAAAATTCTGGTTCTCTAAGACCAACGCTCGGATACCAACTGAAATATGTCCCGTTCTTATTGATTAAAAACGTTCCATATTAATTGATTTCGTTGCGAGGTTTTGACCTCTATATGAGACGTTTTTCAAAGACTGCATTCATTTTTAAAACAAACCATAACCTTTATTTCATAGATAAAGGTTTTAAAAAGCTTTACATAGATTATCAAATAATGATAATCTAAAATATCCTGTTTACACACGACCATTACATAATGGTTTACAATACAAATATGTTACAACAAAATAAGTTTCTTGAATGCAGTTTTTACACAATATTATACAAGCATGGACTCCAAATCTCGTCCTTATTTAACTATGCAACAGCGGAAGCTCTTAATAATCACCTGAGAATAAACATGCTTAAAACGTCAACAAAAATGTTGGTGAGTTATAGGTTTAACCTATATATATCAAATCATAATAATAGACCACAAGATTTCATATTTCAATACACATCCCATACATAGAGATAAAAATCATTCATATGGTGAACACCTGGTAACCGACATTAACAAGATGCATATATATAAGAATATCCCCATCATTCCGGGACACCCTTCGGATATGATATAAATTTCGAAGTACTAAAGCATCCGGTACTTTGGATGGGGTTTGTTAGACCAAATAGATCTATCTTTAGGATTCGCGTCAATTAGGGTGTCTGTTCCCTAATTCTTAGATTACCAGACTTAATAAAAAGGGGCATATTCGATTTCGATAATTCAACCATAGAATGTAGTTTCACGTACTTGTGTCTATTTTGGAAATCATTTATAAAACCTGCATGTATTCTCATCCCAAAAAGATTAGATTTTAAAAGTGGGACTATAACTCACTTTCACAGATTTTTACTTCGTCGGGAAGTAAGACTTGGCCACTGGTTGATTCACGAACCTATAACAATATATACATATATATCAAAGTATGTTCAAAATATATTTACAACACTTTTAATATATTTTGATGTTTTAAGTTTATTAAGTCAGCTGTCCTCGTTAGTAACCTACAACTAGTTGTCCACAGTTAGATGTACAGAAATAAATCGATAAATATTATCTTGAATCAATCCACGACCCAGTGTATACGTATCTCAGTATTGATCACAACTCAAACTATATATATTTTGGAATCAACCTCAACCCTGTATAGCTAACTCCAACATTCACATATAGAGTGTCTATGGTTGTTCCGAAATATATATAGATGTGTCGACATGATAGGTCGAAACATTGTATACGTGTCTATGGTATCTCAAGATTACATAATATACAATACAAGTTGATTAAGTTATGGTTGGAATAGATTTGTTACCAATTTTCACGTAGCTAAAATGAGAAAAATTATCCAATCTTGTTTTACCCATAACTTCTTCATTTTAAATCCGTTTTGAGTGAATCAAATTGCTATGGTTTTATATTGAACTCTATTTTATGAATCTACACAGAAAAAGTATAGGTTTATAGTCGGAAAAATAAGTTACAAGTCGTTTTTGTAAAGGTAGTCATTTCAGTCGAAAGAACGACGTCTAGATGACCATTTTAGAAAACATACTTCCACTTTGAGTCTAACCATAATTTTTGGATATAGTTTCATGTTCATAAAAAAAATCATTTTCTCAAAATAACAACTTTTAAATCAAAGTTTATCATAGTTTTTAATTAACTAACCCAAAACAGCCCGCGGTGTTACTACGACGGCGTAAATCCGGTTTTACGGTGTTTTTCGTGTTTCCAGGTTTTAAATCATTAAGTTAGCATATCATATAGATATAGAACATGTGTTTAGTTGATTTTAAAAGTCAAGTTAGAAGGATTAACTTTTGTTTGCGAACAAGTTTAGAATTAACTAAACTATGTTCTAGTGATTACAAGTTTAAACCTTTGAATAAGATAGCTTTATATGTATGAATCGAATGATGTTATGAACATCATTACTACCTTAAGTTCCTTGGATAAACCTACTGGAAAAGAGAAAAATGGATCTAGCTTCAACGGATCCTTAGATGGCTCGAAGTTCTTGAAGCAGAATCATGACACGAAAACAAGTTCAAGTAAGATCATCACTTGAAATAAGATTGTTATAGTTATAGAAATTGAACCAAAGTTTGAATATGATTATTACCTTGTATTAGAATGATAACCTACTGTAAGAAACAAAGATTTCTTGAGGTTGGATGATCACCTTACAAGATTGGAAGTGAGCTAGCAAACTTGAAAGTATTCTTGATTTTATGTAACTAGAACTTGTAGAATATATGAAGAACACTTAGAACTTGAAGATAGAACTTGAGAGAGATCAATTAGATGAAGAAAATTGAAGAATGAAAGTGTTTGTAGGTGTTTTTGGTCGTTGGTGTATGGATTAGATATAAAGGATATGTAATTTTATTTTCATGTAAATAAGTCATGAATGATTACTCATATTTTTGTAATTTTATGAGATATTTCATGCTAGTTGCCAAATGATGGTTCCCACATGTGTTAGGTGACTCACATGGGCTGCTAAGAGCTGATCATTGGAGTGTATATACCAATAGTACATACATCTAAAAGCTGTGTATTGTACGAGTACGAATACGGGTGCATACGAGTAGAATTGTTGATGAAACTGAACGAGGATGTAATTGTAAGCATTTTTGTTAAGTAGAAGTATTTTGATAAGTGTATTGAAGTCTTTCAAAAGTGTATAAATACATATTAAAACACTACATGTATATACATTTTAACTGAGTCGTTAAGTCATCGTTAGTCGTTACATGTAAATGTTGTTTTGAAACCTTTAGGTTAACGATCTTGTTAAATGTTGTTAACCCAATGTTTATAATATCAAAAGAGATTTTAAATTATTATATTATCATGATATTATGATGTACGAATATCTCTTAATATGATATATATACATTAAATGTCGTTACAACGATAATCGTTACATATATGTCTCGTTTCAAAATCATTAAGTTAGTAGTCTTGTTTTTACATATGTAGTTCATTGTTAATATAATTAATGATATGTTTACTTATCATAATATCATGTTAACTATATATATAACCATATATATGTCAACATATAGTTTTTACAAGTTTTAACGTTCGTGAATCACCGGTCAACTTGGGTGGTCAATTGTCTATATGAAACCTATTTCAATTAATCAAGTCTTAACAAGTTTGATTGCTTAACATGTTGGAAACATTTAATCATGTAAATATCACTCTCAATTAATATATATAAACATGGAAAAGTTCGGGACACTACACAAGTCATATATGTAATCGCCTCCAAACGCAACCGAGCAAGCTTATACCTATAATACGCATATAGATATACACATAATCATCATACATTCTCTACAAGAGAATTCGACTCCAACACCCTTAGCCAAGGGTTTATACCTACTTCCTCAATCCGCCCATTTAGACACCTAAATGGACTTCACCAATTACCACTACGGGTGGTGATTCTGACCCACTTAAACAAGTACAATTTAACCTAAATTATACTTGACGCCATTTAAACCAACCTAGGTCTTAACACCAATTTACTACTTAGGTAGTAATCATTTCAAACGCCTTTTAACACTTAACAAAAGTGCTTATCATCTAATTAATCCAAAATTAGGTTTAACTCGCTTGACTTGTCAAATTAACACCCAAAGTACCTACAATCACCAACAACTAGTGATTGTATCTCAAAATAATCATTTGACACCAAAAATCAAGAACACTTAACCCATTTCAACATAAAACCCATTTCGACCCATATTAGAGTTTACACCCCAAAATCAAGTCAACACAAACCAAAATCACTAGTACACAAGTGTTCTAAGGTTTAACCAACACATGCAAGATCCAAACTTACAATTTCATCAATCAAAACCCTAAGTCACCAATTTGGGTTTACTTACAAGAATCTTACCCAAAACCTTCAAATTTCACAATAAATGGGTTTATAACTCTAACTAACACAACCCTAACTCAAACACGAATCTTAAACAATGAAATTTGGATTTAGAATTTACCATAACATTCAAAACGTAGCCGAGAACGAAAGGAACAACTTTATCACTCGCACCTTTGATCGATTCAAGATTCTTCTTTATCAAAACTCTAAATCTCTCTCTAGAATCTCCCTCTCTCCCTCTAAGATAAGATGAGAGAGATGTGTGGATGTCAAAATGATCCAAAATAGGATCTAAAACTGATATTAAAGCCCCAAATCCGTCCACAAGTGAAAAGACCAAAGTACCCCTTTTAATTTGAGTAAAATACAGCTGCTGGCCCGTCAAGCCTTTTGGACGGCGTCCAAAATGGTTGGACGGCCTTCCAATTAACTGAGTCTGAAACTGAAACTTATTTTGGTCATAACTTTCAAACCGTAACTCCGTTTTCGATTAATCAAATATCGTTGGAAACGTAATGAGATTTACTATTCAATGGTAAGGTTTTAGATTATCAACTCAAACTTTATTTGGGTTCCAAATATACGCTTACATACCTCACAATTCGAATGACGTTTAAAATAACGTATAACAGAAAAACGGGGTGTTACATACCGCGAACCAAACTTACCTCCTAACATCGGAGAAAATGATGTACTCACCAGTGAACCTATGCGCAAGACTGTATTCACCCTTCTTGCTAAAGTTTTCCACCTCGAAGGTCGCATTACTGCAATCTCAGAAAATATTCAACCTCTACTTCCGAATACCAATCGAAGGAGAATATTAGAAGAAGTTAGGGAACTTCGAATTGATAATCAAGATCTATCGAACCAGATGAGTAGATGGATAGAAATGATAGAGGGTAGGATAGAAACTGTGACGATCCGAGAATTTCCGACCAAATTTAAACTAAATCTTTATAGTATTTCGACACGATAAGCAAAGTCCGAAAAGTTGAGTCTCAAAACTTTTGAACTGATTTTATGATACCATTTGACCTTTGACTATTTCCCGAAGATTCACGAACCATTGTGTGTAAATAAATATGTAAATAAATAAATATAGATAGATATATAAATATAAACGTAAGTGTATATATAATATAGAATTAATAAAACACACTTTAAATTACTTGAATTATAATGTAAAATAATATACTGAATAATTAAGGTACTATTAAAATGAATATATATATATATATATATATATATATATATATATATATATATATATATATATATATATATATATATATATATATATGTAGTTTATACATAAATAATATCACATATTGTATTGTGTGTATATCAATTATTCAATAAATGATATCATATAATAAACGATAAATTTTTTAGATATTGCATAAATAGTAAATTGTAACATTAATATATTAATTGAGGTTACAAGTTAAAAATATAGTTATTATACTAAAATTTTTACTTCATTAATATTATAAATGTTAATATTAATATTGATATCAGTATTATTAATATTACTATATATTATAGTTGATACATTTAAATTGTTATAATATTAATACTAATCTTATTATTATTATTATTATTATTATTATCATTATTAATATATATATATATATATATATATATATATGATCTTAGTCATTTTTATTATTATTATGATTATTTAACACAAATACCATTTATTATTATTATCTGTAATAATATTATTATTATTATTTTTAATATACTTATTATTAATTAGTCTTATCATTATATATTAGAAATTATTAATTATAAATATTAAGTTAAATATGCAATATAAATCACATATATATACGAGTAATAGCTGTACTCCCATCATCATTTTTTTTCTTTCTTTCTTCATGCTCGTGAACCTTTGTCAAAATCTGTCGTCACTACAAACCAACTGAATCAATAATTGTTGTTACATAAATCGATCATTCACACAATGTAATCCTCTACTTCTAATTGAAACATCAAGTTGGAAAGTTAAAAGGAACAAAAACCGCCGGTACCTCCTGTTTCATTTTTTTTTCTTTTTCAAAACATGAAATTGAATTATTTGTTAAATCTAAAATTGCAGATGTGTTAGAAAGCATCAAGTTGACATAGCTGCAAGTTTTTAACATCTAATTTTATCGATTGATTATTAATTTCGGAGTCAATGGTTATAAATAAAAAGTCAACTAGTTCTTTAAAAAGTCGAATTTGTAATTTGGATGTTGTTTGTTGATCAATTGATGATTCCATTAGTTTCTATAAACAATTTACAAAATAATTCGTGTTATAACCTTTTTCTAATTCGTAGCCTTTTTGCAAAATCAAATTTTTTTTTCTTTTCTATAAGCGACGAGCAGCCGCACTCTTGAGTTGTTTTTTTTTCTTTTTCTAATCCAATTAATTACAATAAAATGTTTATGTTACAAATTTTAAACCTAAATGTAACTGGTAACTCAATTGCTGGATGTGATTTTGTTTTTTTTTCTTTTGATCGTATGAGACTTGGAAGAAGAAGAAGGTGGGAACAAACTATATTCTGGGATAAATAAAAACAGAATCCCTTTTAATTCAAAAAAACAGAAATTAGTGGAATGGTTTAGGGGTGTTTGTTTGATCGAAAGGTCGCGGGTTCAAGTCTCGTATCAGGCAGTTTAATTCTTTTTAATGCTACAAAGGTATAATTCAATATTATTATTATCATTAATATTAGTTTTATTATTATTATTGTAATTATTATTATTATTGTTATTAGCATTGTTATTACTAGATATTATTATTACTACAAGTATTATAAGTATTATTATTATAAATGCTAAAATAAGTATTAAGAATTATTCATTATCAATAATATGATTATAACTAAAATTATAATTAATATTATTAACATCATTAACAAATATGATTTTACCATTTTAGTATTATTAGGATAAGTATTATTAACATTATTATTATTAATATAGTTAAGTTATTAGCGTTGTTATTACTAAACTTATTATCACTAGTAATAAAAGTATTATTGTAGTTAATATTAGTATCAGTATTATTACTATTATAATTATTATTACCAAAAGTATCATTTCAGTGAAAACTATCAAAGTTATCATATATTTTTTTAAAAACTATCTTTTTATTTAAAATTAACATTTTGACTAGAGTTATTATACATATTAAAAATTATAATTTTAAAGAATTATGATTATCTTTATTATTACTATTATTACTATCATTATCATAAATATCATTAATAATATAATTAATATTTTATAGCTATTATTATAAATATCATTATTATTATTAATAATATAATTATTACCTTTATTAGTAAAAATCAAGTATTATAACTATTATCATTTTTAACAAAATTAATATTTTTAATGAAAATATGAAATATATATATATATATTATTAATACAAAAAGGATATAACTAATGAATTTACATATATATATAAAGTTGTTCGAATTCAATTATGTGTTTTAATATAATTACAACTAATATAGGTTCGTGAATCCGAGGTCAACCCTGCATTGTTCACTTATTCAATATCGTCATATGTATTTTTACTACAAAATACAGTATTGTGAGTTTCATTTGCTCCCTTTTTCTCTTTATATTTTTGGGACTGAGAATACATGCGCAACTCTTATAAATGTTTTACAAAATAAGCACAAGTTCATGAAACTACATTCTACGATTGTTTTGTTATATCGGATATCTGTACTTATTATTATTATGCTTGGTAACCTAAGAATTAATGAAAAACACTAATTGACGTGAATCCTAAAGGTAGATCTACGGGCACCAACCACCCCCATTTTCGAATAGTGGAAATGCTTTAGTACTTCGAAGGGTTCTTGTCATACATTTGAATAGTGGAATGTATGATGCCAGATATCTTAAGCGCTCTATCGTATGAATGATTTTTGCAGTTGTAATGATACTGCACATTTAATTAAATGAAATCTTGTGGCTTATTAAATATTATGATTATTATATAGAAATTAAACCTATGAACTCACCAACCTTTTGGTTGACACTTTAAAACATGTTTATTCTCAGGTACTAAAGAAACCTTCCGCTGTACATTTGCTCATTTTAGAGATATTACTTGGAGTCCTTCATGACATATTTCAAAAGACGTTGCATTCGATTTGTTGAGTTCATCAGGATTATTATTGAGTCAATTATAGTTGGATGTATTATGAGAAGGTATGCATGTCGTCAACTTTCGATGTAATGAAAGATTGTTTTTTTTCAAAAACGAATGCAATGTTTGTAAAAATGTATCATATAGAGGTCAAGTACCTCGCGATGTAATCAGCTGTTATGAAGCGTTTATAATCGATATGGACTTCGTCCGGATGGATTAGGACGGGTCATTTCAGTTGGTATCAGAGCAGTGGTCTTAGCGAACCAGGTCTTGCATTAGTGTGTCTAACTGATAGTTGTTTAGATGCATTAGTGAGTCTGAACTTCGACCGTGTCTGCATGTCAAAAGTTTTGCTTATCATTTAGTTTCAAAAATTATTTGCTTATCATCCTTAAAGTCTAGACACGTCTTATTGCCTCTATTGTATAGACTGTGTATAGATAAATTCATATCTTAGCGTATCTGTTATTATTACCTTTGCCTGACAGCTTCCGCAGATTCCTCCGTAACTTATGGGATTTTAGTATTATATATGCATATGTAAATTATGTATTGCAGGGTACTAATCTACATCCTATAATTTATTTCTTATCAAAAATACTTCATTTGATCGTACGAGATGAATCCCTTAACCAGTTCGATTCTCTCAGATTTCGATAGCTATTCCGATAGTTATTCAGACAGCTATTCCGATATGGATTTCTACTCGAGCTCTGAAAGCAGTGTAACCGGAATGAATCAACCAATTAGCCATCATTTATTCTGGATGAATTGGAGATGGGTTCGTAGTTGAATTAATCAATGGAGACGCGAAGAAGGCGATCTTTTCCATCAACCAAATTCACCTCTTGGCGAAAAACCTGAAGCACTTACTTGCGAACTAGTCTGAAACACCATTTTTACCCTCATTTCCCGAATATCTCACCACGATTATATTCTATCTAAAATTCTGAACCTTATTCATCCGCTCATTCCGACCAACAATCATCCCGGAATAATAGAAGAAGTCAACGAACTTCGCGCTTGAGTAATCAGTGTGGAGAATATGGTGCTAAACTTACCAGCTTCAGCAACATCAACATTCACATCCCACACCTCAACATCACAATCTGTCCCTCGAACATCAACATCATACGTACCATAGATAGCAATGAATATTAACAACAATGAACGATGAAGTATTGATCCATAACTTCTTTGATATTCTGCGAAGAATATGTGGTTCCTAATAGTTTTAGAGGTTACTTATCCTATCACAAACCGAAAAGCAAATGAGATTAGTATCTTATTAACTCATTAAATCCATGATTACATCTAAAGAAAATATATATGTTTATATATTTTCATAAAGATTGTAATTAAAAATTCTTTTGTACAAACTGTTAATGGTGAAAATATTTTTACCGGGTAGGTAATACCCGAGGAATATTCAGATTTCACATTAATAAGTTACACTTTACATTCTTTCAATCTGATTCAATAGTCGTTTACTATCCTACTTACATCCACAGATATATGTATCTGTTCACCAGAAAATAATCATTTTCAGTCAATTTCATATTTGGATTTTGACCTATCAGAATCTAACAAGTGGCATAATAAAGAAAACATTGGACAAAATAAAATTTGTTAAAAACAAACAAATTAACTATGAGAAATCTTGTTAAGAATCCACACTAACTGTTCCTAGCTAACTGTTCCTAGCTAACTGATTATATTTTATTTATCGCAATTTATTTATCGCAATTTATATTCTTACAATTTTATTTATCGTCATTTAATTTCTGTTATTTATTTTACGCACTTTAAATATTGGGACACGTATACAAAGTTTTGACATATCATATTGACGCATGTATATATATTATTTGGAATAACCATAGACACTCTATATGCTGTAATGCGCGAGTTCGCTATACAGGGTTGAGGTTAATTCTACAATAATATATATATTTTGAGTTGTGATCGAGTCTGAGACATGTACACGAATTCTGTAATTGTATATATATGTATAATAATATTCTTGGTACATCCTAACACAATAAGTATACAATACGTTTTGATAAATCCTAAGACAATACGTACACAATACGTCTTAGTTAATTCTAAGATAATACGTATACAATACGTCTCTGGGTTGATGCAAAGACAATACGTATACAATATGTCGTGGGGGTAATTCTAAGATTATATATATATAAACCGATTATTGGACTATCAACTAAGGACTGCCATTATTGGATAATTAAAATGAATTAAAATATTGATTGTAACATATGAAACTAAACAATTCTTCAAGTTTGCCACTTGATTTCATCTTAAACCTCATTTGTATCTTGACGATTACAATCAGCGTTCAAATCTTTCATAATTCTTGAAAACACCTCAATCGAGAGAATGAACCAACCGCATTTCACCTATGGAAGGAAAGATTAATGCATATAGTTATGCACCTGAAAAACTCTCGGAAACTGAGTAAACGTTTAACACGTATCTGTGCTAGCTCCTTTGGCGTTGTCATTACTGAAAATCAATTTGTAATCCCTTTCCAAATTAGCCAATTTTGTCACAGCTCCAACAAGTTAACTTCGACTTTTCACTCGGATTAGCTTATTATAACCCTGATATATAAGTTGTCATTCGTCATCAATACCGGGAAACCGTTTATATCTCACCACATTAGCAGTAAATTTACCAACAACTCCGTTAATCTTTGACTTTCCGAAAAATCACTATATTCAGTGAAACCCTATCATTTACTCATTTACATCTTATAAAAGAGAATTACTATACCAACTACCGGGAATTAGCAAATCAGTATTTTGAAATCTCACAGCATGTCTACATCAACAGTTATAAGTATACATATAATCCTTATCTCCTAGAATTATGATCTTCCACTCTGAAATTTTGAATAACACCCAGTCTACAAATCAATACTCCAAATTCTGAAAAAGCTGAATACAACAGCAAAAACTGTACAAGCTGAATACAGCAGCAAAAACTGTACACGACCTTAACCGTCGAAGGTATAAAGATAAAGAATAGTATGTTGGCAAAGCTCAGAAAATTTGGAACTGAAAACCGGATTGAGCAAACCATGAAGGAGACTCTGAACAAATTACAAGGACTAAACTTGTACATAAAGAATCCAGATGATTCTGTTTCTGATGAAATCTTTAGCGAAAACCTTACTCCTTAACCACTCTAAATCATCGTGAATGAATTTCTTCATCACAATTTGATTCTGAAATCTTAAGATATCATCGTACTTTTCTTTATTAATATCCTCAATATTTCTGAAGATATCTTCATAAATATTCTCGTTCGATATTAATTATCTCTCTGCGCTATCCGTATTATATCTTGTTTTATCTCTCTGCGCTATCAATATTTCTAATCCAATTAATTACAATAAAATGTTTATGTTACGATTTTTAAACCTAAAATGTAACTGGTAACTCAATTGCTGGATGTGATTTTTTTTTTTTTTTTGATCGTATGAGATTTGGAAGAAGAAGAAGGTGGGAACAAACTATATTCTGGATAAATAAAAATAGAATCCCTTTTAATTCAGAAAAACAGAAATTAGTGGAATGGTTTAGGGGTGTTTGTTTGATAGAAAGGTTGCGGGTTCAAGTCCCGTATCAGGCAGTTTAATTCTTTTTAATGCTACAAAGGTATAATTCAATATTATTATTATCATTATTATTAGTTTTATTATTATTATTATTATTGTAATTATTATTATTATTGTTATTAGCATTGTTATTACTAGATATTATTATTACTACAAGTATTATAAGTATTATTATTATAAATGCTAAAATAAGTATTAAGAATTATTCATTATCAATAATATGATTATAACTAAAATTATAATTAATATTATTAACATCATTAACAAATATGATTTTACCATTTTAGTATTATTAGGATAAGTATTATTAACATTATTATTATTAATATAGTTAAGTTATTAGCGTTGTTATTACTAAACTTATTATCACTAGTAATAAAAGTATTATTGTAGTTAATATTAGTATCAGTTTTATTACTATTATAATTATTATTACCAAAAGTATCATTTCAGTGAAAACTATCAAAGTTATCATATTTTTTTTTAAACTATCTTTTTATTTAAAATTAACATTTTGACTAGAGTTATTATACATATTAAAAATTATTATTTTAAAGAATTATGATTATCTTTATTATTACTATTATTACTATCATTATCATAAATATCATTAATAATAAAATTAATATTTTATAGCTATTATTATAAATATCATTATTATTATTATTATTATTAATATAATTATTACCTTTATTAGTAAAAATCAAGTATTATAACTATTATCATTTTTAACAAAATTAATATTTTTAATGAAAATATGAAATATATATATATATATATATATATATATATATATATATATATATATATATATATATATATATATATATATATATATATATATATATATATATATATTTTATTAATACAAAAAGGATATAACTAATGAATTTACATATATATATATAAAGTTGTTCGAATTCAATTATGTGTTTTAATATAATTACAACTAATATAGGTTCGTGAATCCGAGGTCAACCCTGCATTGTTCACTTATTCAATGTCGTCATATGTATTTTTACTATAAAATACAGTATTGTGAGTTTCATTTGCTCCCTTTTTCTCTTTATATTTTTGGGACTGAGAATACATGCGCAACTCTTATAAATGTTTTACAAAATAAGCACAAGTTCATGAAACTACATTCTACGATTGTTTTGTTATACCGGATATCTGTACTTATTATTATTATGCTTGGTAACCTAAGAATTAGTGAAAAACACTAATTGACGCGAATCCTAAAGGTAGATCTACGGGCACCAACCACCCCCATTTTCGAATAGTGGAAATGCTTTAGTACTTCGAAGGGTTCTTGTCATACATTTGAATAGTGGAATGTATGATGCCAGATATCTTAAGCATTCTATGTTAAGGTCGGTTACCAGGCGACTCATCGTATGAATGATTTTTGCAGTTGTAATGATCCTGCACATTTAATTAAATGAAATCTTGTGGCTTATTAAATATTATGATTATTATATAGAAATTAAATCTATGAACTCACCAACCTTTTGGTTGACACTTTAAAGCATGTTTATTCTCAGGTACTAAAGAAACCTTTCGCTGTGCATTTGCTCATTTTAGAGATATTAATTGGAGTCCTTAATGACATATTTCAAAAGACGTTGCATTCGAGTCGTTGAGTTCATCAGGATAATTATTGAGTCAATTATAGTTGGATATATTATGAGATGGTATGCATGTCGTCAACTTTCGATGTAATGAAAGATTGTTTTTTTTCAAAAACGAATGCAATGTTTGTAAAAATGTATCATATAGAGGTCAAGTACCTCGCGAAGTAATCAACTGTTATGAAGCGTTTATAATCGATATGGACTTCGTCCGGATGGATTAGGACGGGTCGTTTCAGAAACCCTGACAAGAATGGTGCGTGATCTACAAGCTATACTTACTACACCAACATCATCACCAACCTCAGCACCAATAACACTTGTAGCCCCGACAGCAACAGTACCACCATCAACAGCACCAGTAGCATAACCAGTACCAATAACAACAACATCATCACACGTCTCAACCTCGCAATCTATACCTCAAGCATAATCATCGTTCTACGTATAGTTCTACATCAATTATCTTCGTTCTTCATGGTGATTATGTAATCTCTAATGTTTTAGAGATTATATATATTCTTGTTCTAACGGTAAATTAGATGAGTTAATAACATATTAACTCATTAAATCCATGATTACATCTGAGGAAAATATATATGTAAGTATATTTTCATAAAGATTGTAATTAAAAAAAATTCTTTTGTACAAACTGTTAATGGTGAAAATATTTTAACGGGTAGGTAATACCCTAGAAATATTTAGATTTCACATTAATAAGTTACACTGTACATTCTTAGAATCTGATTCAATAGTCATTTACAATCCTACTTACAACCACAGAAGTACGATTCCGTTCATCACAGAATAACCATTTTCATTCAATTTCATATTTAGATTTTGACCTATCAGAATTCAACAAGTGGCATAATGAAGAAAACATTGGACAAAATAAAATTTGTTAGAAACAAACAAATTAACTATGAGAAAAATTTTGTTAAGAATCCACGCTAACTGTTCCTAGCTAACTGTTCCTAGCTAACTGATTACATTTTATTTAACGCAATTTAATTCTCGCAATTTTATTTATCGTCATTTAAATTCTGTTATTTATTTTACGCACTTTAAATATCGGGACACGTATACAAAGTTTTGACATATCATATCGACGCATCTATATATATTATTTGGAATAACCATAGTCACTCTATATGCAGTAATTCTGGAGTTAGCTATACAGGGTTGAGGTTGATTCTACAATAATATATATACTTTGAGCTGTGATCAAGTCTGAGACATGTACACGGGCCACAACACGTATTAATTAATTCGAATATTATATATTAAACTATATATGAATTATTGGACTGTTAACTGTGGACTATCGACTGTGGACTAATAACATTGGACAATTAAAATGAATTAAAATATTGATTATAACATACGAAACTAAATATTTCTTCAAGTTTGCCACTTGATTTCATCTTAAACCTCATTTGTATCTTGACGATTACGATTTGCGTTCAAACCTTCCATGATTCTTGAAAACCCCTCAATCGAGAGGATGAACCAACCGCACTTCATCTACGGAAGAAAAGATTGATGCATATAGTTATGCACCTGAAAACACTCGGAACTTGAGTAAACATTTAACACGTATATGTGCTAGCTCCTTTGGCATTGTTATTTCCAAAAATAACATGCAATTTCTTTTCAAATTAGCCAATTTTATCACAGCTTCAGCAAATTAATTTCAAATTTTCATTCGAATAAACTCTATTATAACTTTGATATATAAGTTTGCCTTTTGTCATCGTTACCGAAGAATCGTTTATATTCCACCACATTAGCAGTAAACTTACCAGCAGTTTCATAACTCATTGATTTAAGTTTTTCTGAAAAACCAATTGTTCATTAAAAACCTTATCATATACTCATCCACACCTTACAGCGAGAATGACCATACCAATTATCCGGAATTAACAATCAGTATTTTGAATTCTCCCAGCTTGTTTACATCAACAGTTATATGTATACATATAACATTTATCTCTTAAAATCATGATCTTCCATCCTGGAATTCTGAAAAACACCAAGTCTACGAATCAATACTATGAATTCTGAAAAAGCTGAATACAGCACAAAAACTGTACACGAACTTAACAGTCGAAGGTATAAAGATAAATAATAGTATGTGGGCAAAGCTCAGAAAAGTTGGAACTAGAAAACGGATTGAGCAAACTATGAATGAAGTTGTGGATAAATCACAAAGACTAAACCTGCCTTCAAAGAATTTTGATGATTCTGTTTCTGATGAAATCTTTATCGAATACCTTACTCCTTAATCGCTCTAAATCATCGTGAATGAAATTCTTCATCACAAATTGATTCTGAAATTCTAAGATATCATCGTATCTTTCTTTATTAATATCCTCAATATTTCTGAAGATATATTCATAAATATTCTTGTTCGATATTAATTATGTCTCCACTCTATCTGTGTTATATCATAAAAGAAACTGTTTTAGTTTCTAAAATTCTGAAAAAAATAAAAAATTCTAAGTTGAATTATGAATGATTTTGAAGTAGTGTTGGAAATTGATGCATGAGTTAGTATAACATAATGACACTTGATCAACGTAATTATATTACGGTAAGTCATGCTGAGTTTCTAATGGAACGTGATGATTCACAGATCATAACGTCATCATGTGCCATGTTACACGACTCTTACATTCTACTAAATCTTTAAACAAAATCAAGAACATATTTTCTGGATAATTCTATCTTTTCCATTGACTTCTGATAATTTCGCAAATGTTTTGGAAATATGAATTGAAGTATAAAATTTGAGAGTTGTGGGAAATAATGGAACGAAATAAGTTCATTTATAGTGGGAGCATCAAACATTGAAATCGAAACAGACTATCGCATTTAATCAAAGAGGATTCTAATTTCCTTAATCACCGAAGAATCAAATCTTTTATAGATTACGAAGATTTTCTTTTAATCCCTTGAATTCCGGAAATCAACCGTGTCCACATCAAGAATTAAGACGAATCTTTATTTTCTCATTTCATTCTTTTATGATAGCTTCACTCGTACTCTTCGAATAGTCGTATTATCTTATCCATATTACTCAACAGTAATAAAACTCTATTTATCAACTTATATTCGTCATAAAAACATGTTTATTGTTAATTATGACAACCTCACTCAAATTTCGAGACGAAATTTCTTTAACGGGTAGGTACTGTGACGACCCGGAAATTTCCGACCAAATTTAAACTTAAACTTCATCTGATTCAGACACGATAAGCAAAGTCTGTAATGATGAGTCTTAAAATTTTCGAACTATTTAGATGGATTCATTTGACCTTCGACTGTTCTCGACAATTCACGAACAATTGTGTGTAATTAAATATGTAAATATAAATGAAAGTATACATATAATAATAAATAGAAATCTCTTTTATATATTAAAAGAGGATCATTATCTCTCCTCATTAAATAATTCAACTTCTTTATGGCCATAGGATCACCCTCAAAAATTAATCATAACCACTCATTCAAGTCATTAGCTAACAAATAATGTTGATTAGCTAATCAAATGATTATTTTACCTATATACCCCTAATTTTTAGAAAATACTGATGAATCATACAACAAATTACACATAATACAACCCTATCTATTGTCCCTTAAAATTAGGGTTCTACAAGGTTTATACGTTAGTTAATTTCATCTTGCAAAAGTTGATTAAAATCTGAACGTTCATTTTAGGGGCCATGAGAGTTTTTGCCCTAAACTATGTTCTACGAGTCTGATTCTGTATATTGATTTGGTAAAAAAAAATTTCACGCTAAAAATTGAATCGCTTGGTTATCATATTGAAGAACCATTCAAAGGGAATTTGAATATCAATTTGGAAGACTTCACCCATTCAAATCGATTTCTGGACAGTTTTTGCAGGTACCAAATCCTTCTATGGATTTAAGATTTAATCAGGCGAACACATAAGACATAATATCATGATTTTTTCATAATCAACATTCAATCGATAACATCCTTAACCCATCGATTGAAATTTAACCAATCTTCAAAACTACGAAACCTTATTTTTGTTAGCGAAGCTGATTCCAATTTTGAATGAGATTACCCCTAATAACCTAAACACTAACAAATCACTTAATCCCTTACCAAGAACCATATTCAGTATGTTTTTTTATTGTTGTGTTTCTAATGATCATTGGATGTATTAATCTCTGTAATTATGAACCTTTACTTGTCTTTGTAATGCTTTAATTTTAAGACCTAAGTATATGCAAAATGTGATACCTTTTATGAACGTATATGTTTCTTTTTGCGCAGTTAACTTCATTTTGGTTTCAAAATTATCTTTTGATGATGTCGTTGGTGAGTATATGATTGAAACATAATAAAAACAAAAGCACTCAATGTTGGTTTAGTTATTATTTTTTGATAATGTTGCTGGTGAGTATTTGATTGAAACATTATTATCTTTTTGTAGCTGCAAGAAAATTGTTTTCGATAATGCCTAAATGAATAGACCAATTGAGAGATCGGATAAAGTAAGGTTGTTAAGTCGAGCTATGAGGTATATGAACTATTTTGTCACGATAGTGATTTGCAATAAAACTTTTGATCATCACACTTTAAGATAATTAAGGGTTTATTTTTTTGCACAAGTATATACAATGTTTTCCAGGTTTAATCTCATAACTTGTGAATTCCAAATCGTAGGAGACATCGGTGATGATCAATTGGGAGATCGGATGTAGTAAGGTTGTTAAGTTGAGGTATGGTGTATATGAGCTATTTAACTAAGATAGTGATTCAGAATAAAATTTGATCATCACATTTCAAGATAGTTGATACTCTTGGTTATGCAAACTGATTTTGTTCATGAAAGTTACTTAACTTTTGAATGTGGTTCTATTTAGGTTTGTACAAAGTATAGATCCGCTTGATAGACTAGACCTAAATGTTATGGTTTTGGATATGCGGTTATGAACATAATGATTATAAGAATCATGTTTTTGGTGCTGTCAAAATGTATCTTATAAACCAACTTCTTGTTGACTTTCTAGGGTACGGAAACTAAAGGCTTATGATGTCTTTAATAATTTTATATAGTAATTTGAATTGAAAGAATTCTTCCAATCTTCTGTTATGTGTACTTACGTGATTTCAGAACTCAAGAGTTCCTACTGTCAAAGAATTGAAGGAGACTGTCTAAGAGCTGAAAGAAGATTGACATTTTAGGTAGTATGTACCACGATAGCTCATTATGTAAATTAGGTTTTATTTAATAAAAGTAGGATTCACCATCACGGATTATTTTTTGTCAGTGTTGTTATTTGGGATTGTGATATTTAATTATAATTTATTTGATTCTTTGATATTAGTGTCTGTTTGATTAATCATGATAAAAAAGGATGACACGACCAAGTACCAATATCAGCCTTGGATTTTCACTCTGTGAAGACAAGCTTAGCTATTGCCAATGGTTGTGGTAACATACACACTTTTTTCTCATTACCACTTCTTTCGATCCATGAAACTCAAAATGATCACTCTATATATTGTCTAGAGTGTTTTGTAGCTAACCTTTTTTAGGTATGTTTTTATGTTTGTATTTGATATTTGATATTTGATATTATAACTTAGAAGTTTGCAATTACATGAGGACTTAATTTTTCATGGTCATCCTTACTATAAAGAGAGGTTCAAATTAATTAAGGTTTTATGAATGATGCTACAAATTACAAAATACATTTTGTGATAATACTACATTAAAATCTCTTGTGTGCAGCTAATATGTTGTTTATAAGGATTTCGGATTGGCATACAATATGATAAAACTTTTGCTGCTAATTTTCAAGACTTGATTTCTTTTATTAAGTTGAATCTGTTACCAATACCTGTATTACCACTTGCATACATTTTGTTTTATGAGTCCATCAATGTATCGTTTATGAATGCTTGATTTAGTGTTGCAGCTGAATGAATATAGTAGCATATGAATATAGTAGCATAAGGAGCTGGTACTTGCCCCTTTATTTATGCACAAACTTGCTACTTCGGGTGCTAAAAACTGCTTTTTTCTTGAAGATATTGTTCACTCACTTTTAATCACGCTAATTGTTGTTAAATTTGATCGTATAATCTTGAAATTTGCAATACTTTGTTATCTATGGTCCTATGGGCTTCAACCACTTGGCTCTTAGTAATGGCATTACAATATGTTAGATAAATCATAAAATAACCGATGATGATCGTACATTAGTAATGACAATACCAGCATCACCGTGCTATTACCTGATGAGACGCCCGATGTACATTCTATAACTACATATGGTGGACAGAAACTTAGAGACATATCAAGTTGTATAGACCATAGGTAAAGGTAAAGCTCTTTACTTTTACTATGTAATTAAGTACTTTAATGTATCTAAAACTTTAATCTTTCTATTTCTTTGGTAACTCAACGTGGATCTTTGCTAAACTGTGTATGGTGTAGGTATATGATTATCAAGAAAATTAAACCAACTTATTAAAATGATTAGTGTATAATTTGTGTCTATTTTTTTTTTTTTTAATATCTCATGTAATTGAAGGGAAGGAATCGCATAGCCCAAGAACATAGAAGGAAAAACTCAATCGGGAATGACTATTAGTGGCGGTGGCACAACAATGCTCCCTTTTACATAAATGTTAATACATGTAACTACTATAATTATAATTAACTGCTAATATAAATGGAAAAACTCAATCGGAAATGACAATACCGTGTATCATGTAATTAAATAAAATAATTATAGTTCTTTCAATGTATCGTATTACTATTATTTTTTACATAATCCCGCAAATTCACGTGATTATGTATCGTATTGCTAACGTGAAAAGACATCATGCACACACAATAAAAAAGATATGGCTTTGTTTATTATGTTTATTCATGGCCCTTAGATGTCCTTGAAGAGTTGAAGCTAGCATACCTCAACCATAAGTAATATTATGAACACGAGGCACAAGTCAAGTATGAAAGACATTTGGCCCATAACATTTTAGTTAATTTATTGTGACCCGTTTTAGCAAAATTTATGTATTATAATAAATGAGGAAAATTTATGTATTACTTAAGGGATTTCAAGTTATGATTAGCTAATCACTTTTATTTGTTAGCTAATCTTGAAAATGGATGGCTAGGATCTCATATTGGCATTGATCTCATATTGGCATTGAAGATATTGTTCACTCACTTTTAATCACGCTAATTGTTGTTAAATTTGATCGTATAATCTTGAAATTTGCAATACTTTGTTATCTATGGTCCTATGGGCTTCAACCACTTGGCTCTTAGTAATGGCATTACAATATGTTAGATAAATCATAAAATAACCGATGATGATCGTACATTAGTAATGACAATACCAACATCACCGTGCTATTACCTGATGAGACGCCGGATGTACATTCTATAACTACATATGGTGGACAGAAACTTAGAGACATATCAAGTTGTATAGACCATAGGTAAAGGTAAAGCTCTTTACTTTTACTATGTAATTAAGTACTTTAATGTATCTAAAACTTTAATCTTTCTATTTCTTTGGTAAATCAACGTGGATCTTTGCTAAACTGTGTATGGTGTAGGTATATGATTATCAAGAAAATTAAACCAACTTATTAAAATGATTAGTGTATAATTTGTGTCTATTTTTTTTTTTTTTTTTAATATCTCATGTAATTGAAGGGAAGGAATCGCATAGCCCAAGAACATAGAAGGAAAAACTCAATCGGGAATGACTATTAGTGGCGGTGGCACAACAATGCTCCCTTTTACATAAATGTTAATACATGTAACTACTATAATTATAATTAACTGCTAATATAAATGGAAAAACTCAATCGGGAATGACAATACCGTATATCATGTAATTAAATAAAATAATTATAGTTCTTTCAATGTATCGTATTACTATTATTTTTTACATAATCCCGCAAATTCACGTGATTATGTATCGTATTCCTAACGTGAAAAGACATCATGCACACACAATAAAAAAGATATGGCTTTGTTTATTATGTTTATTCATGGCCCTTAGATGTCCTTGAAGAGTTGAAGCTAGCATACCTCAACCATAAGTAATATTATGAACACGAGGCACAAGTCAAGTATGAAAGACATTTGGCCCATAACATTTTAGTTAATTTATTGTGACCCGTTTTAGCAAAATTTATGTATTATAATAAATGAGGAAAATTTATGTATTACTTAAGGGATTTCAAGTTATGATTAACTAATCACTTTTATTTGTTAGCTAATCTTGAAAATGGATGGCTAGGATCTCATATTGGCATTGATCCTAAGATCATAAAGGAGCTTCATTTTTTAATGAGGAGAGATATTGCTCCTCTTTTAATATTTAAAAGAGATTATTATCAAGATAAGAATTATTACTAAGTAATATGATTAGTATTATTAATAAGATTTCTATTACTATTATTATAAGTATTAGTATTAACAAAATCATTATTATCATTATTATTAATAAAGTTATTATTAGCAGTAAATTATTATTATTATCAAAACTATCTTTTTTTAAAACAAATGAATAATTTGTGCATGAACAATACTTATTACATATATTATAATTGCAATAATAATTTACATAACTATATATATCAAATCTATTAATATTATTTATATAAATATTTGCATATAATAAACTATTGATTTCTAATTATAACACTAAACAATTAGATATATAAATATGGATATATTAATATAACTATATAAATATTAATCATGTTGAATATATACACAAATTAAATATATATAATATATAAATTAAGATATAATAAATAAATTTGTTCAGTTACGATTATATGTTTTGATATATATATAAACTAATGGTATAGGTTCGTGAATCCGAGGCCAACCCTGCATTCTTCAGTTGTTAAATATCGTCATATGTATTTTTACTACAAAATACAGTATGGTGAGTTTCATTACTCCCTTTTTAAATGCTTTTGCAATATATATTTTTGGGACTGAGAATACATGCGCTTTTATAAATTTTTGACGAAATAGACACAAGTACTTAAAATTACATTCTATGGCTGGATTATTAAACCGAATATGCCCCTTTTTAGTCTGGTAATCTAAGAATTAGGGAACAGACACCCTAATTGACGCGAATCCTAAAGATAGATCTATTGGGCCCAACAAGCCCCATCCAAAGTACCGGATGCTTTAGTACTTCGAATTTATCATGTCCGAAGGGAGTCCCGGAATGATGGGGATATTCTATATGCATCTTGTTAAGGTCGGTTACCAGGTGTTCAATCCATATGAATGATTTTTGTCTCTATGCATGGGACGTATATTTATGAGTATCTTGTGGTCTATTATATTATTGAAAATGATTGTTTATGATAAACTAATGAACTCACCAACCTTTTGGTTGACACTTTAAAGCATGTTTATTCTCAGGTATGAAAGAAATCTTTCGCTGTGCATTTGCTCATTTTAGAGGTATTACTTGGAGTCATTCATGACATATTTCAAAAGACGTTGCATTCGAGTCATTGAGTTCATCAAGATTATTATTAAGTCAATTATAGTTGGGACATATTATGAAATGGTATGCATGTCGTCAACTTTCAATGTAAAAAAAGTTTGTCTTTTAAGAACGAATGCAATGTTTGTAAAATGTATCATATAGAGGTCAAGTACCTCGCGATGTCACCAAATGTAATGTATTCGTCCAGATGAATTAGGATGGGTCTTCTCAATGAGGCAACCTACGGGTTTATATTGATGAGGGAATTTCGATGATGATGATATGAGTATACGAAGATGAAGGTGATGATTATTATGGATAAAAAGATGCTGGCCGGTATGATAATGATGATGATATGCATATGTGATGATGATGATGATGTTCTGTGATAATGATGATTAGGATATTAATGAGATAGAAGATGATAATAGGTATAAGATGATAGTATAGATTATAGATGATGATGAAGTTTTAATCTAGAAGATAAAATGGTTAAAACGGGTTAAAAGGATTTAAATCCTTATTATTACAGAAAATACGAAACAGCATAATGATTAGGGGTGTTTGCGTGGAACGAGAGGTCAAGGATTCGAGTCCTGTCTTGGGCATTCTTTTTAGGAAAAAGCTTTAAAGGTAGTTTCTAGTATTATTATTTTTATTGTTATTATTATTATAAATTATTGTTGTTATTAGGTTAATTATAATTATCACCAATATTAGTAAAATGATTATTAGCATAATTAATAGTATTATTATTATTATTATTATTATTATTATTATTATTATTATTATTATTATTATTATTAGTATTATTATTATTGTTATTATTATTATTAACATGGATATTATTATTTTAGTTATTATAGTTATTATCATTCTTTTAATAAGATTGCCTTTATTATTAAAACTATCATTAGTATTATCATTTTTATCATTATAAGTATTATCATTTTTATTATCATTATTATTATAACAAATAAATATTTTGAACATAAAGGTATACTTATTACATATACTATATTAACACTACATATTTTTTTATAAAATATTACTATTTATAATTTTATATATAATTAATTTACGTATGGTATAAATATATATTTTAACATAATCATATATATATATATATATATATATATATATATATATATATATATATATATATATATATATATATATATATATATATATATATATATATATATATAAATATTAATTTTGACACATTAAGTATATATAAAAATTATAATAAATGATATTTATATATACATATTCTAATTAAAAAACTTTAATAAGAATTGTATACATTTAAATATTAAATATGATTATAATATTTGTTTACTATTATTATATGTGTTAATATTACTTGATAAATAATTGATATAGGTTCGTGAATCCGAGGCCAACCCTGCATTGTTCAATATTGTCATATGTATTTTTACTACAAAATACATTAGGTGAGTTTCATTTGCCTTTTTACCCATTATATTTTTGGGCTGAGAATACATGTGAAATTTTTATAAATGTTTTACGAAATAGACACAAGTAATTGAAACTACATTATATGGGTGAATGATCGAAGCCGAATATGCCCCTTTTGCCTGGTAACCTAAGAATTAGTAAACCGATCTACTAATTGACGCGAATCCTAAAGATAGATCTATTGGGCCTAACGAACCCCATCCGTTGTAGCGGATGCTTTAGTACTTCGATGTTGTTTTATATCATGTCCGATGGATGTCCTGGAATGATAGGGGATATTCTTATATGCATCTAGTTAATGTCGGTTACCAAGTGTTCAATCCATATGAATGATTTTTGTCTCTATGCATGGGACGTATATTTATGAGAAATGGAAATGAAAATCTTGTGGTCTATTAAAATGATGAAAATGAATGATTATGATAAACTAATGAACTCACCAACCTTTTGGTTGACACTTTAAAGCATGTTTATTCTCAGGTATGAAAGAAATCTTCTGCTGTGCATTTGCTCACTTTAGAGATATTACTCGAAGTCATTCATAACATATTTCAAAAGACGTTGCATTCGAGTCATTGAGTTCATCAAGATTATTATTAAGTCAATTATAGTTGAATGTATTATGAAAGGGTATGCATATCGTCAACTTTCGATGTAATGACAGTTTGTCTTTTTAAAAATGAATGCAATGTTTGTAAAATGTATCATATAGAGGTCAAGTACCTCACGATGTAATCATCTATTGTGAATCGTTTGTAATCGATATGGACTTCGTCCAGATGGATTAGGAAGGGTCATTAAAGAATGTCATGACATAAAGCAGAAATCGAAAGAGAGCTTGGGAGAAATAATAGACAGATATACCAAGGTGGTGGCTAAAATACAAGACATGCCAGAAAGCCAGAAGGTATCCAGCTTTATACATTGTATAGATACTGACAGACACCTGTCTTTATGGCAACGGTTACGGAGAAGAGTGCCATAAACTTTTGTAACACCCTGTTTTTGTTTCTGATTTTGCAGTAGGTCGGGACGCCGTCCAGATAGGAGGGACGCCGTCCAGCAACAAAAGGTGGGACGCCGTCCAGCAACAAAAGGTGGGACGCCATCCAAAGTTTGGGACGCCGTCCAAACGGTCTGTCGAGCCAGCTGTTTTAATTATTTTAAATAGGGTAAAATGGTAAAATCACTTAGATGCCGGTTTGGAGCCTTCAAGGCTGGTTCCTTGGTCATTTGTGGATCATATTTCATCTTCACAAACACTTCCAACATTATTTAGAGAGAGAGAGGAGAAGTTCTAGAGAGAGAGAGAGGTGGATTTGGAGAAGAAGGAGTCGGATTCTCGCAAAAGCTCGGGTTCTAAAGTTGTTCATCTCGCTCCTAGCTACGTTGTGGTGGTATTGGTAAGCTCAAACTCCGAATTTAATTTGTTAGATTTGATGTTCAAGTTAGGGTTTTGAGCTAGATTGTTGTGAAACCCTTTTAGATGATGAAGTAAGTTCATGGTGACTTGTTAATCTTGTCACTTGGCGGGTTTTGGGTTGGTTGACGTTTTAGCCTTGATTAGGGTTTGATCTTGAGTTTAATCACTAGGTTTAGTGATTATGGAAGTGTTGAAACTCTTTTGGGTGAGTTTGGCTAACTAATTTTGAAATGGGTCAAAATTAGGGTTTTGATGTTAAAATGGGTATGACACGTGTTTAACACTTGTGTTCAGGTTTAATTGGCGTGTTAGGACCATTTTCACTCGTGTTGGTGATTATTGGTTAGTTTGGGCGCGTTTCGTGCTTGGAAGTGCAAATGGGTCGAATTTGCACTAGGTGTCAATTGGGTTGGTTTGTAAGTCAACCCTAATTGTGTTATTGTGTTTGTGATAATGGAATAGGTACTTTCCAATTGGCGCGTTGCGGTTTACTTGGAAGCATTCATCAAGACGACTAGGTAAGTGTTAATATCCTATATGCATATGTATGTGTAAGATGGGTGCGGGTCGGGAGAAGGGGTTCTCGCTTGTAGAGCTCGCTTCTCGTATAGGTGGAATTCTTGGACTTGTGTATAGGTCCAATTGGCACGGTTGTGCATTTTGGTTGACCACGTTGGCGAGGTGCACACTTTGTGTGTATGTTATCACATAGGCGTGTGATGTGGACTTATATAACCCCAATGACGAAGGGTTAATATAGTGAGTGGAATAATTATATGCGTAGGTATATAATGTATCTATTTGTTGTAGCGTGAAATGTGTAGTGTCGAGGTGTTAAGACACCACGTTTCACGTGAAGAGTGTAGCATCGAGGTGTTAAGATGCGACTCGGGGTGAAGCATCGAGGTGTTAAGATGCCACCTAGGGGTGTAGTGTCGAGGTGTTAAGACACCACTCCGTAAAATAATGAGTGAAGCATCGAGGTGTTAAGATGCCACTCGGGGTAAAGTGCCGAGGTGTTAAGGTGCCACCCTAGGGGTTAGTGATACGAGGTGTTAAGTACCCTAACGGATGTTATGAACATCGATGACTTGTTTCGCGAAGTCATTCCCTTGCGAAGATTTGGTTAACCATGGTTATTGTGTTGTAAGCGTAAGCAAATTATATATATATATATATATATATATATATATATATATATATATATATATATATATATATATATATATATATATATATATATATATATATATATATATATATATATATATATATATATATATATATATATATATATATATATATATATATATATATATTGTATACATATAATGTTGTATTGTCGTGATGTAGCTAACTCTCCGGGTGTAGCTTATTGGCATTGTTCACATCGTTGTTCGTGAACTTATATTTTGTTGATGTATCTTTAGCTCGTTGCTTAGTGATCCTACAGTATGCTTAGACTAGCTTGCCTTTATGCTTGGATGCTCCGGTATACGGTATTTGATTTTGTGAGGCGTGTCCATTTTATGCATATATATGTATGTAGTATATTATCATTCACTAAGCGTTAGCTTACCCTCTTGTTGTTTACATTTTTATAGATTGCACGGATGCGGTGGCTCGGGTAAGCGCGGGGACTAGTGGACTTGCGTAGTTACTTTAGAATACTTGCTTTTGGATTTGATTAGGATTGGGTAGCGTGTCCCCAATCCCATGCTCGGTCTATGTTTTTGTATAAACTAATGGGTCGAAATAGTCACTTGTGGTATTTTGGGTCGATGTGGGCCCGGTGTCGTAAAACTCATTTTTTATTGTGGAAAACTCCTAGTTTAAACTATTGTAATCTATTGTGAAAGTGTTTTGGTTTAAAAGTGTCGGGAAGCGGGTTTTCGCCCTCGTGTGTTCGAAAAACTGATCAGAATGTTTTAGTACATCTGGACGCCGTCCCAGATGGCTGGACGCCGTCCCAGTCTTAAGTTCTGGACGCCGTCCCAGCTTTTGGACGCCGTCCAGATCAACTGTTCCAGAAATTTTTTTTTGTGTGGCACATTTTCGGAAGGTTAACGGGTTGGGTTGTTACAACTTGTGCAAAAGCCGTAAAAGAAACGCATGATTACATTTGGGCACAAGAAGATATAAAGCAGAATCATGGAAGTACCTCTTCAAATATTGACATCGACGATGATTATTATCGAGTGCAGGGAAGAGGGTCAGAGTCTGGAAAACGTTATGGTGGTAATGGCCAACCTAGGAGTGGTAACTATCATAATGATAAATATCACAAATTCAACAATAACAAAGGGGGAGGAAGTCAGAGGTTTAAAAGCAGCCACACTAAAAATGTTGCGGTAATAAAAGACCTCACAAAAATACCAAAAGAAATTTTGGCTACAAAGGCAGTGTGCAAAAGCTTCGACCCCCCAGTACCTTTGTCAAAGTATGGAAACAGAGACAAAAGCAAATTTTGTGATTTTCACGATGATTACGGTCATGAGACCAATGAATATCGGCACTTAATTGAAAAGGTAATTGTTGAACTCAAAAGAGGAAGATTGCAACACCTGAAGAAAAGTGCAAGAGCACAAGCCGATTAGCCAAATGGAGAAAATGAATATCCGCGTGGCAAAAGAAGAATGTGGGAAAGGAAATGGATAAAACCATAAATATGGTAACCAGCGGACGAGCAAATCAGAGGCGCAAGTTGGAAGTATCTGAAGAATGGGAAAACACTCCCATCATGTTCCCGACCATAGCGCAGGAACCCTCGGATGCGCCCATCACAATTAAGGGACGTGTTAAGAGCTGCGGGTACATCATCAAGCGACTGCACATAGACACCGGTTGCGGTGTTGATATAATGTACGAGCAATGTTTCCACTTGCTGCCAGGAGCTGTGCGAGCCAAGCTAGTGGCTCCTAACACTGCGTAATCAGGATTTTCTGGGGAGTCCGCATGGCCAATCGGGATCATCGAATTAGAGCTGGAGCTGGTGGACGATGATAATAAGGAGTTAGTGAGAAGCACGACAGTAGAATTTGCCGTCGTAAGGTCTTACTCAAAATATAACGCGCTTTTAGGGCGCACGACTTTGCAAAAAATGGCAACCATCCCTTCCACCGTACATGGCCTTATCAAGTTCCCAACACCGTTAGGAATTGCAACGATAAGGTCAGAAAATCAAGATGCAAGCATTGCGGCCGTAGAACAAGTAAAACAACAGCCTACCAAGTCAGAGCAAATTCGAAGATGCATGATCATCGCAAACCCGCGACATCCGGAACAGAAAATTAAAATTGGCAGAGGATTGTCTGATGAGACAAAGTTTAAGCTTCGTAATATATTAGCTTCTAATACGGATGTCTTCGCATGGAAAGAAGCGGACATGACGGGCGTACCAAGGGAAATTGTTGAGCACAAGCTTAACGCAAATCCTAATCTGATGCCAGTGCGACAAAAGAAATGCGGCATGGCTCCTGAAAGAAGCGAATGGTTGAAGGCAAAAGTCGATAAGTTGGTCAAAGCAAAAATCTTGCTAGAAGTAAGGTACCAAACATGTGTAGCAAACCAAGTGCTGGTAAAAAAATCCCGATGGGTCTTGGCGCATGTGTGTTGACTTCACGGATATCAATAAAGCTTGCCCCAAGGACAATTATCCTCTACCAGAAATAGACTGGAAAGTTGAATCGTTAGCTGGCTTCCGATACAAATATTTTATGGATGCGTACAAAGGATACCATCAAATACAGATGGCAGCGAACGACGAGGATAAGACTGCTTTCCACACAAGCCAGGGCATATACTGCTATACCAAGATGCCATTTGGTTTAAAAAATGCTGGAGCAATATACCAACGGGTAATAGACGAAGCTTACAAATGTCAGTTTGGGAGAAATTTAGAAGCATACGTTGACGACCTAGTTATAAAAAGCACAACAGAACAAGGTCTGTTGGAAGACATATTAGAAACTTTCACTTCGTTAGGAAAGATTAATATGAAGCTTAACTCGTAGAAGTGCAGTTTTGGAGAGGAAGAAGGAAAGTTTCTTGGTCATATAATAACTGAGCGTGGGATACGTGCAAACCCAAAGAAAATAGAGGCAATCGAGAATATGCCGTCACCAAGAAATAAAAAAGAAGTACAAAGTTTAACGGGTAAGTTGACGGCATTAACGAGGTTCTTATCAAAATTCGCAGAGCGATCACTCCCCTTTTTCGGGACATTGAAGAATTGCTTAAAGAAAACGGATTTCAAGTGGACGGAGGAAGCAGAAGCGGCATTTCAAGAAATGAAAAAGTTGCTGAAAGAGCTGCCAATAATGACTGCGCCGATTGCGGGAGAAACGTTGATACTATACTTAGCAGCATCGAAGGAAGCAATAAGTTCAGTATTAATAGCAGACAGATGAAAGGTACGCACTATAAAATTAAAAATAGCTAATTTTCAATCAATAGGCATTTGAAGTTATATAATTATGCTGTGCAAACAGGTACAAATGCCTGTATATTTTGTTAGCAAAGCTTTGACAGGAAGCGAATTAAACTATCATGCAATCGAAAAACTGGTTTATGCACTCGTGCATACGGCTAGACGCTTACGAAGGTATTTCCAAGTGCACCCAATAAGGGTCCTAACAGATCAGCCGATAAAGAAGGTATGACAAACAACAATTTGTCGTCAAACAAATATAAAATTGCTTGATAAATCCTAGCAAATTTACATTCGCTGATACTTGTTGAGCAGGTGCTATATAAACCAGAAAATTCTGGTCGCATGGCCAAATGAGCTATTGAATTGGGAGAGCATGAAATAAGATTCTCACCACGAAGTGTGGTAAAAGGACAAGTCCTAGCAGATTATTTGGCTGAAATAGCCGGAGATATCGAAGTCTTGCATGAATCAAAAGAAATACCACCTCCGCCCGAACAGTTGTGGGAAATGCACACACACGGGGCTTGTGGCCCAGAAGGCGCAGGGGCAAGAATAGTCCTAAAAATTCCAGAAGGAGAGGAATATACCTTCGCACTGCGATTCGGCTTCCCTATCATAAATAATGAAGCTGAATATGAAGCATTGTTATTTGGGATGCGGGTAGCAAAATATCTGGAGATTAAAGAACTGTCAGTATATGTTGATTCGCAGTTAGTTGCAAACCAATTTAACAGAATATTCGAAGCACACGATGAATCAATGCAAAAATACTTAAAGCTTGTGCAAGAGCTAGCAGTTGACTTCGATTTATTCCAGATAATTCAGGTTTCGAGGACGCTGAATAAAAAGGCGGATGCGCTAAGTAAGTTAACCGCATTAACATTCAGTCATTTTAAGAAAGAAATTTGGCCTGAGGAAGTTAAAATAAAATCTATTGAAGAAGACAGTGTTTCGGCTGCAGTTGAAGAAGAGGAACAGAGTTGGATGACACCAATAATAGAATTTCTAACCAAATGACATTGCCGATAGATTCAAGTGAAGCAAGAAAGATTAAGATGAAAGCACCAATGTATCTGTTAAACAAGGGAATACTATATAGAAAGTCTTTTCTGGGACCTCATTTGAGGTGCCTTAATCCAACTCAAGCGGAGTCAATCATACGGGAAGTACACGAGGGAATGTGCGCTCTGCATTCAGGACACAAAATAGTTGCATCCAAAATAATGCGGCTCGGATATTACTGGCCGTCAATGTACAGAGATGCCGCAGAGGTAATACGCAAGTGTCAGTCGTGTCAACTTCATGCACCTGTAAGCAAGGCTCCATGACATCCTATGATACCGGTCGCGTCTCCATGGTCATTTTGCAAATGGGCAATCGACATAGTGGGGCCATTCCCCTCAGGACCAGGGGGTGTAAAATTTCTGGTAGTGGCCATTGATTATTTCACGAAATGGGTAGAGGCCAAACCACTAAAAACAATTTCGGGCAAGCAAATTCGAAATTTTGTGTGGGAAAACATCGTTTGTCAGTTTGGAATAGCAAATGAAATAGTAAGCGCCAATGGTACGCAGTTCGAAGGTAATCCATTTAGTGACTGGTGCCAAGAATTGAATATAAAACAAACATTCACATCAGTCGCACACCCTCAGGCGAATGGTCAGTGTGAGGTTACGAATCAGGATATCGTTTTAGGAATCAAAGCAAGGCTGGGATTGTGTCGAAGGGGTTGGATAGATGAACTGCCTAACATTTTGTGGGCACACCGCACAACTCCGAAGGGCGCAACTAATGAAACACCTTTTAGTTTGGTGTACGGGTCCGAGGCTGTAATACCCGCCGAAATAAATGTGACAACTATGCGCATAGCTTCCTTCGATGAAAGTAGCAACAGCGAAGAACTGCGTGAAAATCTAAACTTAGTTGAAGAACGCAGAGAAATGGCGGCCATAAAAGAAGCAATCAACAAACAAAGAATCGCAAGCTACTATAATAAGCGCGTACAACCATTATCTTTCCAATTGGATGACTTGGTGTGGCAAAAAAATGAAGAAAGCAGGGCAGAGGATACGGGTAAGCTTGGACCTAAATGGGAAGGACCTTACAACGTTATTGGCGTAAGCGATACAGGGGCGTATCGTCTAGCAAGTTTGGATGGAAGAGCAATAAAGCGCACCTGGCATGCTCAGACACTGAAACGGTGCTACATATGAAAAACTGCATCGGGACTAATCACCCCAAACAACTGTTTAAAGTTTTTATCATGTGAATTTTTATTTTCCATTGTAAACATGACAGCTAAGTGTTGGTCAAAAGATATGTTTGAAATAAATTGAATTATGCAATTTAAGCCAATAACTTGTGCATTTTTTTTTTACATTTGTTGATTGCATGCCCCTTAAGCTGCACAGGGACACACTCCGAGTCTCAAGTGGCATGGTTTAGTTTGGTTACTAATACTATTTTTAATGGTGACAGTAGTAAAACATTAGTTTGTTTTAAACGCTCGTACACCGCGCAAGACGGAGACTTGCACAGTCTAGACTATAAAATACAAGTTTGGTTACTTGTTTAAATAACCCGGACATTGGCGTGACCGGAAGACTCTTGAGTATAGACATTGGTTTGTCTATAGTACGTGTAATTTACATTGGATTGTATAAGCGTACGTACTTATAAAATTTTTTATAAAAGTCTTGAGTATAAACTTATAAGCATTGGTTTGCTTACTGTTGCATATAACATTGGATTGTTGGCGCAAGAATAAAAAGATCATGAAATGATTGAGGGGTCGCTCCCATCATGAAGTCATGGCATTTATTCTACATAAAGAGTTATTAAATGCATAATGTTGTTACAAATTATTATAACCGCCGTAGTGATTTCGTAAAGATACAATAAATGCACTTTAACCAAAAAAGATGTGAAATTATATCCAGTCAAAAGAAAATAAATTACAGTCATAAAATATAACGTCAACCGCTTAGCATTAAAAGCGGGACACGTACCAAAATTTGACCTAATACAAGCTAATATATAAAAAAAAAAAAGGTGGCATTGGCTAGAACGTTTGCCCTACACTAAGGTGTGACGACCCGAAAATTTCCGACCAAATTTAAACTTAAATCTTTATATGATTTTCGAGACGATAAGCAAAGTCTGTAATATTGAGTCTTAAAAGTCCTGGAATTATATTCATGTAATCAATTACCCTTTGACTATTCTCGACGATTCACGAACAATTAATTGTAAATAGATATGTGTGTATGTATATACATAAATAATAATTCGAAATATAAATTGAAGTATTATATGTTGTTGTTATTAAAAATTAACAAAATAAAAATAGGATATTATAATAATTATTATTTAAAATATATCTCTATATATAAATAAAATATATTAAAAATAAATATTAAATGATTTTTATACTTGTTTGATGTTTCGATTAATATTAAGCAAGTTAAATTCAAACTTATGTAATTTTAAAATAAACGGTGATACGAAAATGAGTTCTATAAATTTTAGGCTTATTAAAAATGTATTTAGGAACTATTTGTTAAGTTTTAAGACTTCTTATATTTTACCCATAAATGAGAGGGACAGTTGATGTAAATTTTATTTAATAAATTAACGATCGAATTTTATACCATAATGACCAAAATAAATAAATATAGTTAATTTAAAAATTTGGGGATTTTTTGAATACTTTTGTTCGTCACTAATTATCAACGGAGCACGAGATAATACCCGAGCTAAGTGTCGGTAGGATATATTCAATTATGTATCACGAGAATCTAATCTATTTACTTTATGCTCTTTTATTTCTTCCACAAAGTTAATTCTGTATGATATATATATATATATATATATATATATATATATATATATATATATATATATATATATATATATATATATATATATATATATATATATATATATATATATATATATATATATATATATATATATATATATGCATATACTCTTACATATAGATAGAGAGATATGATTATAATACCACAACCATCACTCACCAACTTCACATTTCACCTTATCGCCACCACCACCGGATATCATCACCAACTGCCGCCACCTAAGATCAAACACCACCGCCACCTTCATCTTTCACCATCTCACTCTCTCTCTTCTCTCTCTATCTCTCTCCCTCTACTTCTTCTTTTACGGTATCAACAACAAATCATCAATTGTAACAGACTACCAACGGAGCACCCCTTGATCACCATCACCACCACAGCTCCACCATCTTCAAGCTTTAAGATAGCACCAACTGCTGCAATTCGTTACTATCCTATTTCGTTAAAACCATCACAAACCACCTTCTCTCTCTCTAATTTCCCCTTTTTTGTGACAACCGCCATCACCATAATCAACCACCAACTTCCACTTCTATTTCATTCAACAAACCAAGCCACTTGTTACTATCATTAATACATGTTCACTGTCTCGTTCGATTAAACCCAAAAAAAAACATGGAACCCATAACTGTTCGGATGAAGATTTGTAAGATGGAAAAGAGATGTTGCTGATTCGTGAGGGTATAATAACAATGATTAAGAAATGATGGTGATGAAGAAGAAACAACGAAGAAGATGATGTGTAAGAAAAGAAAAATATGTTGATGATGATTAGGTGATGCTCGATAGTATGATAATGATGATATGTGGATACCATGTTATGATGATAACCGTATGATATGATATGGTGAGGAAGATGATGGAAGTTATTGAATGATGAGTGATGTTGAGGAAATAATGAAACTGTAAATGACATTGGTGTCAATACAGTACAATAACGAGTGAAACTATGATGATTACGATGTTGTATGATGGAGACGATGATGATGGATGATATGATGAAGATGATCACGATGATGTTACCATTATGATGATGGTGATGCTATGATGGGTATGACGATTCATTGATGATGATGATGATATCACGAATTGATGATGTTCATTGATGATGTTACAATGATCATGATGATGATGAAGTGATCATGAAGATGATAATTTTGAGGTTTATAAATAGTTCTGGGTTCGAACCCAGGCCGCTGCAATATTTTTTTTATTGTCAAGGGAAGCTGTCTGGGCTATGTTGTGATTATTTGAGCCTGTTAGGCCAATTAAACATTGGGCTGTGAATGGATAGGAATTGCTATTGGGCTACATATCTTATGTTATTGGGCTGAAGAGGGAATAAAGAGAAATAGAAATACGTGGGTTAAATATAATAGGATACGATTTAATACAGAAAAACAAGAAGGGTTCCATGGTCTACAGTGTTCGAGTTAGGCGAGTGGTTTCGGGTTCAAACCAGGTTTGGCGCAATTCTTTTTAAAGAAGCTTTAGAAGGTACTTTTATATTATTATTATTATTATTATTATTATTATTATTATTATTATTATTATTATTATTATTATTATTATTATTATTATTAGTATTAGTTATTGTTATTATTGTTATGATAATTATTATAATTACTATCACAAATACAAATTATTATTAGTTGAGTTAATATCATTGAATAATTATTAATATCATTGTTATTAGTATTATTATTATAATTTGTATTAATGTAATTAATAAGATTATTGATATTATTATTAGTATTACCATTAGTATTAGTAGTATCATTAAGTATTATTATTAATACTATTATTATTATTATTAGTATTATTATTATTAGTATTATCATTTTATAATTATTGGTATTATTATTATTATTATTATTATTATTATTATTATTATTATTATTATTATTATTATTATTATTATTATTATTATTATTATTATTATTATTATTATCATAAGTATTATTAATATGATTTTCATTATTAGTATTGTTATCATTAAATTTTTTTATCATTCTTATTATTTTTTACAAAAATTATCATTTTGTTATCATTAAGGCTATATTATTATTATTATTATTATTATTATTATTATTATTATTATTATTATTATTATTATTATTATTATTATTATTATTATTTTTATTATTATTATTATTATTATTATTATTATTATTATTATTATTATTATCATTTTTACTACTAGTATCATTACTATTATTACTATTATTATTACCATAATTAATATTATTATCAATATTGTTATTATTAATATTATCATTATGATCAACTACAACTTTTATTACTATTATTAATATTATTTTACTAAATAAACATTATGTAAATAAAACTATACTTATAAGTAATATTACCTAAAAGTATGTATTAATCATATTAAAAATTTATATATAAATATTTATATATAACAAAATTGGTATTTTAATAGTATACTAATCAAACATATATATTAATATAACTATATAAATATTAGTCAAATTAAAAATATACACAAACTAAATATATAATATATAAATTAAGTTATAATAAATAAATTTGTTCTGTTACGATTATATGTTTTAATTTATATATGTTTTAATATATATATATATATATATATACATATATATATATATATATATATATGTTTTAATATATATATGTTTTAATATATATATATATATATATATATATATATATATATATATATATATATATATATATATATATATATATATATATATATATATATATATATATATATATATATATATATATATATATATATACAAATGATATAGGTTCGTGAATCCGAGGCCAAAACCCTACATTGTTCAGTTGTTCAATGTCGTCATATGTATTTTTACTACAAAATACAGTATGGTGAGTTTCATTACTCCATTTTTAAATGCTTTTGCAATATATATTTTTGGGACTGAGAATACATGCGCTTTTATAAATGTTTTACGAAATAGACACAAGTAATCGAAACTACATTATATGGTTGAATGATCGAAGCCGAATATGCCCCTTTTTGCTTGGTAGCCTAAGAATTAGGGAACATCACTAATTTTGAGAATTAGTGCACGCCTAATTGACGTGAATCCTAAAGATAGATCTATTGGGCCTAACGAACCCCATCCAAAGTACCGGATGCTTTAGTACTTCGAATTCGTTTTAATCATGTCCGAAGGATTTCCCGGAATAATAGGGGATATTCTTATATGCATCTTGTTAATGTCGGTTACCAGGTGTTCAATCCGTATGAATGATTTTTGTCTCTATGCATGGGACGTATATTTATGAGAAATGGAAATGAAATTCTTGTGGTCTATTAAAATGATGAAAATGATCGATTTTGATAAACTAATGAACTCACCAACCTTTTGGTTGACACTTGAAAGCATGTTTATTCTCAGGTATTAAAGAAATCTTCCGCTGTGCATTTGCTCATATTAGAGATATTACTTGGAGTCATTCATGACATATTTCAAAAGACGTTGCATTCGAGTCATTGAGATCAATAAGATTATTATTAAGTCAATTATAGATTGAATATATTCAGAAATGGTATACATGCCGTCAACTGTCGATGTAATGAAAGTTTGTCTTTTAAAAACGAATGCAATGTTTGTAAAATGTATCATATAGAGGTTGAAATGTCCCGTTCTTATTGATTAAAAACGTTCCATATTAATTGATTTCGTTGCGAGGTTGTGACCTCTATATGAGACGTTTTTCAAAGACTGCATTCATTTTAAAACAAACCATAACCTTTATTTCATCAATAAAGGTTTAAAAAGCTTTACGTAGATTATCAAATAATGATAATCTAAAATATCCTGTTTACACACGACCATTACATAATGGTTTACAATACAAATATGTTACAACAAAATAAGTTTCTTGAATGCAGTTTTTACACAAGATCATACAAGCATGGACTCCAAATCTCGTCCTTATTTAAGTATGCGACAGCGGAAGCTCTTAATAATCACCTGAGAATAAACATGCTTAAAACGTCAAAAAAATGTTGGTGAGTTATAGGTTTAACCTATATATATCAAATCATAATAATAGACCACAAGATTTCATATTTCAATACACATCCCATACATAGAGATAAAACTCATTCATATGGTGAACACCTGGTAACCGACATTAACAAGATGCATATATAAGAATATCCCCATCATTCCGGGACACCCTTCGGATATGATATAAATTTCGAAGTACTAAAGCATCCGGTACTTTGGATGGGGTTTGTTAGGCCCAATAGATCTATCTTTAGGATTCGCGTCAATTAGGGTGTCTGTTCCCTAATTCTTAGATTACCAAACTTAATAAAAAGGGGCATATTCGATTTTGATAATTCAACCATAGAATGTAGTTTCACGTACTTGTGTCTATTTTGTAAATCATTTATAAAACCTGCATGTATTCTCATCCCAAAAATATTAGATTTTAAAAGTGGGACTATAACTCACTTTCACAGATTTTTACTTCGTCGGGAAGTAAGACTTGGCCACTGGTTGATTCACGAACCTATAACAATATATACATATATATCAAAGTATGTTCAAAATATATTTACAACACTTTTAATATATTTTGATGTTCTAAGTTTATTAAGTCAGCTGTCCTCGTTAGTAACCTACAACTAGTTGTCCACAGTTAGATGTACAGAAATAAATCGATAAATATTATCTTGAATCAATCCACGACCCAGTGTATACGTATCTCAGTATTGATCACAACTCAAACTATATATATTTTGGAATCAACCTCAACCCTGTATAGCTAACTCCAACATTCACATATAGAGTGTCTATGGTTGTTCCGAAATATATATAGATGTGTCGACATGATATGTCGAAACATTGTATACGTGTCTATGGTATCTCAAGATTACATAATATACAATACAAGTTGATTAAGTTATGGTTGGAATAGATTTGTTACCAATTTTCACGTAGCTGAAATGAGAAAAATTATCTAATCTTGTTTTACCCATAACTTCTTCATTTTAAATCCGTTTTGAGTGAATCAAATTGCTATGGTTTCATATTGAACTCTATTTTATGAATCTAAACAGAAAAAGTATAGGTTTATAGTCAGAAAAATAAGTTACAAGTCATTTTTGTAAAGGTAGTCATTTCAGTCGAAAGAACGACGTCTAGATGACCATTTTAGAAAACATACTTCCACTTTGAGTTTAACCATAATTTTTGGATATAGTTTCATGTTCATAATAAAAATCATTTTCTCAGAATAACAACTTTTAAATCAAAGTTTATCATAGTTTTTAATTAACTAACCCAAAACAGCCCGCGGTGTTACTACGACGGCGTAAATCCGGTTTTACGGTGTTTTTCGTGTTTCCAGGTTTTAAATCATTAAGTTAGCATATAATATAGATATGGAACATGTGCTTAGTTGATTTTAAAAGTCAAGTTAGAAGGATTAACTTTTGTTTGCGAACAAGTTTAGAATTAACTAAACTATGTTCTAGTGATTACAAGTTTAAACCTTCGAATAAGATAGCTTTATATGTATGAATCGAATGATGTTATGAACATCATTACTACCTTAAGTTCCTTGGATAAACCTACTGGAAAAGAGAAAAATGGATCTAGCTTCAACGGATCCTTGGATGGCTCGAATTTCTTGAAGCAGAATCATGACACGAAAACAAGTTCAAGTAAGATCATTACTTGAAATAAGATTGTTATAGTTATAGAAATTGAACCAAAGTTTGAATATGATTATTACCTTGTATTAGAATGATAACCTACTGTAAGAAACAAAGATTTCTTGAGGTTGTATGATCACCTTACAAGATTGGAAGTGAGCTAGCAAACTTGAAAGTATTCTTGATTTTATGTAACTAGAACTTGTAGAATATATGAAGAACACTTAGAACTTGAAGATAGAACTTGAGAGAGATCAATTAGATGAAAAAAATTGAAGAATGAAAGTGTTTGTAGGTGTTTTTGGTCGTTGGTGTATGGATTAGATATAAAGGATATGTAATTTTGTTTTCATGTAAATAAGTCATGAATGATTACTCCAATTTTTGTAATTTTATGAGATATTTCATGCTAGTTGCCAAATGATGGTTCCCACATGTGTTAGGTGACTCACATGGGCTGCTAAGAGCTGATCATTGGAGTGTATATACCAATAGTACATACATCTAAAAGCTGTGTATTGTACGAGTACGAATACGGGTGCATACGAGTAGAATTGTTGATGAAACTGAACGAGGATGTAATTGTAAGCATTTTTGTTAAGTAGAAGTATTTTGATAATTTTATTGAAGTCTTTCAAAAGTGTATAAATACATATTAAAACACTACATGTATATACATTTTAACTGAGTCGTTAAGTCATCGTTAGTCGTTACATGTAAGTGTTGTTTTGAAACCTTTAGGTTAACGATCTTGTTAAATGTTGTTAACCCAATGTTTATAATATCAAATGAGATTTTAAATTATTATATTATCATGATATTATCATGTATGAATATCTCTTAATATGATATATATACATTAAATGTCTTTACAACGATAATCGTTACATATATGTCTCGTTTAAAAATCATTAAGTTAGTAGTCTTGTTTTTACATATGTAGTTCATTGTTAATATAATTAATGATATGTTTACTTATCATAGTATCATGTTAACTATATATATATCCATATATATGTCATCATATAGTTTTTACAAGTTTTAACGTTCGTGAATCACCGGTCAACTTGGGTGGTCAATTGTCTATATGAAACATATTTCAATTAATCAAGTCTTAACAAGTTTGATTGCTTAACATGTTGGAAACATTTAATCATGTAAATATCAATCTCAATTAATATATATAAACATGGAAAAGTTCGGGTCACTACAGAGGTCAACTACCTCGCGATGTAACCAAATGTAATGTATTCTTCCAGATGGATTAGGACGGGTCCTTTCAGTTAGTATCAGAGCGGTGGTCTTAGCGAACCAGGTCTTGCATTAGTGTGTCTAACTGATAGTTGTTTAGATGCATTAGTGGGTCTGGACTTTGACCGTGTCTGCATGTCAAAAGTTTTGCTTATCATTTAGTGTCGAAAATTATTTGCTTATCATCCTTAAAGTCTAGACACGTCTTACTGCCTCTATTGCATAGACAGTGTATAGATAAATTCATATCTTAGCGTATCTGTTATTGTTACTTTTACCTGACAGCTTCCGTAGATTCCTCCGTAACTTATGGGATGTTAGTATTATATATGCATATGTAAATTATGTATTGCAGGGTACTAATCTACATCCTATAATCTATTACTTATCGAAAATCCTTCATCTGATCGTACGAGATGAATCCCTTAACCAGTTCGAGTCCCTCAGATTCCGATAACTATTCTGATAGTTATTCCGACAGCTATTCCGACATGGATATTCACCTAAGCTCCGAAAGCAGTTTAAACGAAATGGATCAACCAACTAGTCATCTTCAATTCTGGATGAATTGGGGATGGGTTCGTTGTCTACTTAATCATTGGAGACAAGAAGAAGCGATCCCTTTCATCCACCATATTTTCCTCTGGGCGAAGAACCTGAGGCATTCACCGACGAACCAATCCGAAACACCATTTTCACTCTCATTTTCCGAATATCTCGCCACGATTATATTTTATTTAAATTCTAAACCTTATTCATCCGCTCGTTCCAATCGACAATCATCCCGGAATAATAGAAGAAGTCAACGAATTTCGCGTTCGGATAGTGACTTTGGAGAATATGATGCAAAATTTACCAGCTTCAGCAACATCACCGGCACCAACAGTACCATCAGTAATAGCACCAGTACCATCAACAATCCATGCCTCAACATCTCATTATGTAGCTCGAGCATAATCAACGTTCTACGAATCGTTCTACATTATGTATCTTCGTTCGACATGGCGATTATGTAATCTCTAATGTTTTAGAGATTATATATTCTTGTTCTAACGGTAAATCAAATGATTTTAATATCATATTGACTCATTAAATCCATGATTATGTATATATATTTTCATAAAGATTGTAATTAAAAATTCTTTCGTACAAACTGTTAATGGTGAAAATATTTTAACTGGTAGGTAATACCCGAGGAATATTTAGATTTCACATTAATAAGTACACTGTACATTCTTTCAAATCTAATTCAACAGTCATTTACTATCCTATTTACAACCACCGATATACGTATCCGTTCACCGCAGAATAACCCTTTTCATTCAGTTTCAAATTTGGATTTTGATCTATCAGAATCCAACAAGTGGCATAATGAAGAAAACATTGGACAAAAATAAAATTTGTTAGAAACAAACAAATTAACCATGAGAAAATTTTGTTAAGAATCCACGCTAACAAAATCCTAGCTAACTGTTCCTAGCTAACTGTTAATTCCTTATTACATTTTATTATCGCAATTTCTTTATCGCAGTTTATTTATCGCAATTTATATTCTCGCAATTTTAATTATCGTCATTTAATTTCTGTTATTTATTTTACGCACTTTATTTATCGTCATTTAAATACTGTTATTTACGCATTTTGAATATCGGGACACGTATACAATGTTTTGACATATCATATCGATGCATCTATATATATTATTTGGAATAACCATAGACACTCTATATGCAGTAATGATCGAGTTAGCTATACAGGGTTGAGGTTGATTCTATAATAATATATATACTTTGAGTTGTGATCGAGTCTGAGACATGTACACGGGTCATGATACTTATTAATTAATTCGAATATTATATATTAAACTATATATGAATTATTGGACTGTTAACTGTGGACTATCGACTGTGGACTAATAACATTGGACAATTAAAATATTGATTATAACATATGAAACTAAACAATTCTTCAAGTTTGCCACTTGAATTCATCTTGAACTTCATTTGTATCTTGATGATTAAAATCCGCGTTCAAACCTTTTATGATTCTTGAAGACACCTCAATCGAGAGGATGAACTAACCGTACTTCATCTACGAAAGAAAAGATTGATGCATATAGTTATTCACCTGAAAACACTCGGAACCTGAGTAAACGTTTAACACGTATCTGTGCTAGCCTCTTTGGCATTGTTATTACAGAAAATAACTTTGCAATTCCTTTTCAAATTAGCCAATTTTGTCACAGCTCTAGCAAGTCAGCTTCGACTTTCATTCGAATTAGCCTTATTATAACCTTGATATATAAGTTTGCCTTCGTCCTCGTTACCGGGGAACCTTTTATATTCCACCATATTACCATCAGCGTTTAATCATCTAAAAACACAATTTTATTGAAACCACCTCGGATTGATAAATGATGATTCAGATGTTGTAGCATTAAATGCAGAGGAAACAGCAAAATCGTAGATGATCTAAACGGCCAAAAGTTTGATAATAAAGAATGGAATGTTGGGAACGCTCGATAGAAAATTTAGTACTGAAAAACAGATTGAGCTAACCATGAAGGAGACCAAGGATAAATACAAGGACCAAACCCTATATTCAAAGAATCCAGTTAATTCTGAATCCGATGAAAACTTTAGAGATATTCTGCTCCGAAGTCATGTTAAATTCTTGCGGAAAATTTTTCCTTATCGACTTTCGAACTTAAAAATCCCAAAATATCATCATAAATATCTTCGATACTTCTGAAGATATTTTCATAAATATTCTCGTCCGAAATTATATACCTCTTCGTGCTACCTGTAATATATATTATATTGGAAATTTATGTAAAATCTAAGTATAAACTATGAATGAAATCTGAAGTAGTGTTGGGAACTGAAGCATGAGTTAGTATAATATAATGACACTTGATCAACGTGATTATATTACAGTAAGTCATGTTCAGTTTCTAATGGGACGTGATGATTCACAGATCATAATATCATCATGTGCCATGTTACATAACTCTTTCATTCTGCTTAACTTCTGAACATATCAAGAAAGTATATTCTTGATAGTTCTTTTCTCAGTGATTCTGATAAATTGACAAATCAAATCGTGCTATTACGTTCTTTCTTGTTTAGAACATTAAGTTCATTCGAAGTTCCATACTTACGAATTCTGGACCGTTACTCACTTTACTAGAGGTCGAGAAGATAATAAAAAGGCAAAGAGCTCCAAAATATAAGAGAAATATAAAGCCCAATAGCAACATGGAGGTTACAACTCGTGGATATTAATACGAATAGCAATATAAAAACACGGTAAAATTAAGAACAGTATCACCCCAAGGTAATAGTAGAAGTAAACAGATTTTTCTGGTGGAAGATTGAAAAGAATAAGGACAGAAATGATAGTTAGGAAAATATCAAGGATTAGAACTGGATTAAGCATTTTCACAATCTTTTGGATGTATGAACTAAGAAAGAAAGTATTGAGGTGGTGAAAATTAATGGAATGGAAAAAGTGGATTTATAATGGGAATATCCGACAGAGCAATCGAGACAGATCACCGTATGTATTAAAAGAGATCTTAATTCCCCTATTTACCGAAGAATCAGATCTTATAGATTTCAAAGATTTTCTCTAAATTTCTTGATTTCCGGAAATCAACCGTGACTACGTCATCGGCAAAAATCGAATTTGCATTTAATCATTTCACTCTTTTATGATAGCTTCACTCGTACTCTTCACGTAATTGAATTATTTTATCCGTATTACTCAATGATGATGAAACTCTACTTATCAACTCATATTCGTCATGAAAACATTTTTATTGTTAGCCATGACCACCTCACTCAAATTTCGGGACGAAATTTCTTTAACGGGTAGGTACTGTGACGACCCGAAAATTTCCGACCAAATTTAAACTTAAATCTTTATATGATTTTCGAGACGATAAGCAAAGTCTGTAATATTGAGTCTTAAAAGTCCTGGAACTATATTCATGTAATCAATTACCCTTTGACTATTCCCAACGATTCACGAACAATTAATTGTAAATAGATATGTGTGTATGTATATATATAAATAATAATTTGAAATATAAATTGAAGTATTATATGTTGTTGTTATTAAAAATTAACAAAATAAAAATAGGATATTATAATAATTATTATTTAAAATATATCTCTATATATAAATAAAGTATATTAAAAATAAATATTAAATGATTTTTATACTTGTTTGATGTTTCGATTAATATTAAGCAAGTTAAATTCAAACTTATGTAATTTTAAAATAAACGGTGATACGAAAATGAGTTCTATAAATTTTAGGCTTATTAAAAATGTATTTAGGAACTATTTGTTAAGTTTTAACACTTCTTATATTTTGCCCATAAATGAGAGGGACAGTTGATGTAAATTTTATTTAATAAATTAATGATCGAATTTTATACCATAATGACCAAAATAAATAAATATAGTTAATCTAAAAATTTGGAGATTTTTCGAATACTTTTGTTCGTCACTAATTATCAACGGAGCACGAGATAATACCCGAGCTAAGTGTCGGTATGATATATTCAATTATGTATCACGGGAATCTAATCTATTTACTTTATGCTCTTTTATTTCTTCCACAAAGTTAATTCTGTATGAGATACATATATATATATATATATATATATATATACATATATATATATATACATATATATATATACATATATATATATATATATATATATCTATATATATATATATATATATATATATATATATATATATATATATATATATATATATATATATATATATATATATATATATATATATATATATATATATGTGTGTATATATATATATGCATATACTCTTACATATAGATAGAGAGATATGATCATAATACCACAACCATCACTCACCATCTTCACATTTCACCTTATCGCCACCAACACCGGATATCAGCACCAACCGCCGCCACCTAAGATCAAACACCACCGCCACCTTCATCTTTCACCATCTCACTCTCTCTCTCTCTCTCTCTTCTCTCTCTATCTCTCTCCCTCTACTTCTTCTTTTACGGTAGCAACAACAAATCATCAATCATAACAGACCACTAACAGAGCACCCCTTGATCACCATCACCACCACAACTCCACCATCTTCAAGCTTTAAGATAGCAACAACTGCTGCAATTCGTTACTATCCTATTTCATTAAAACCATCACAAACCACCTTCTCTCTCTCTAATTTCCCGTTTTCTGTGACAACCGCCATCACCATAATCAACCGCCAACTTCCACTTCTATTTCATTCAACAAACCAAACCACTTGTTACTATCATTAATACTTGTTCACTGTCTCGTTCGATTAAACCCAAAAAAAAAAAAAAACTGGTAACCCATAACTGTTCGGATGAAGATTTGTGAGATGGAAAAGAGATGTTGCTAATTCGTGAGGGTATAATAACAATGATTAAGAAATGATGGTGATGAAGAAGAAACAACGAAGAAGATGATGTGTAAGAAAAGAAAAAGATGTTGATGATGCTTAGGTGATGCTCGATAGTATGATAATGATGATATGTAGATACCATGTTATGATGATAACCGTATGATATGATATGGTGAGGAAGATGATGGAAGTTGTCGAAAGATGAGTGATGTTGAGGAAATAATGAAACTGTAAACGACATTGGTGTCAATACAGTACAATAACGAGTGAAACTATGATGATTATGATGTTGTATGATGGAGACGATGATGATGGATGATATGATGAAGATGATCGCGATGATGTTACCATTATGATGATGGTGATGCTATGATGGGTATGACGATTCATTGATGATGATGATGATATCACGAATTGATGATGTTCGTTGATGATGTTACAATGATCATGATGATGATGAAGTGATCATGAAGATGATTGAAGACGATAATTTTGAGGTTTATAAATAGTTCTGGGTTTGATGTAGAAGAAGAAAAAGAGACAGAGAAATTTGATTATATAAGAATTAAATCGGCAATTAAATCAGAAATATATAGATAGCAGAATGGTTGGGCGTGTAGTCAGGGAACTAGAGGTTCTGGGTTCGAACCCAGGCCGCTGCAATATTTTTTTTTATTGTCAAGGGAAGCTGTCTGGGCTATGTTATGATTATTTGAGCCTGTTGGGCCAATTAAACATTGTGCCGTGAATGGATATGAATTGCTATTGGGCTACATATCTTGTATCGTTGGGCTGAAGAGGGAATAAAGAGAAATAGAAATGTGTGGGTTAAATATAATAGGATACGATTTAATACAGAAAAACAAGAACGGTTCCATGGTCTACAGTGTTCGAGTTAGGCGAGTGGTTTCGGGTTCAAACCCGGTTTGGTGCAATTCTTTTTAAAGAAGCTTTAGAAGGTAGTTTTATATTTTTTTAAAAAATCATTATTATTATTATTATTATTATTATTATTATTATTATTATTATTATTATTATTATTGTTGTTGTTGTTGTTGTTGTTGTTGTTGTTGTTGTTGTTGTTGTTGTTGTTGTTGTTGTTGTTGTTGTTGTTATTGTTGTTGTTGTTGTTGTTGTTGTTGTTGTTGTTGTTGTTGTTGTTGTTGTTGTTGTTGTTATTAGCATTAGTTATTGTTATTATTGTTATGATAATTATTATAATTACTATCACAAATACAAATTATAATTAGTTGAGTTAATATCAGTGAATAATTATTAATATCATTGTTATTAGTATTATTATTATAATTTGTATTAATGTAATTAATAAGATTATTGTTATTATTATTAGTATTACCATTAGTATTAGTAGTATCATTAAGTATTATTATTAATATTATTATTATTATTAGCATTATTATTATTAGTATTATCATTTTATAATTATTGGTATTATTATTATTATTATTATTATTATTATTATTATTATTATTATTATTATTATTATTATTATTATTATTATTATTATTATTATAAGTATTATTAATATGATTATCCTTAGTATTGTTATCATTAATTTTTTTTTTATCATTCTTATTATTTTTTACAAAAATTATCATTTTGTTATCATTAAGGCTATATTATTATTATTATTATTATTATTATTATTATTATTATTATTATTATTATTATTATTATTATTATTATTATTATTATTATTATTATCATTTTTACTACTAGTATCATTACTATTATTACTATTATTATTACCATAATTAATATTATTATTAATATTATCATTATGATCAACTACAACTTTTATTACTATTATTAATATTATTTTACTAAATAAACATTATGTAAATAAAACTATACTTATAAGTAATATTACCTAAAAGTATGTATTAATCATATTAAAAATTTTCATATAAATATTTATATATAACAAAATTGGTATTTTAATATTATACTAATCAAACATATATATTAATATAACTATATAAATATTAGTCAAATTAAAAATATATACAAACTAAATATATAATATATAAATTAAGTTATAATAAATAAATTTGTTCTGTTACGATTATATGTTTTAATATATATATGTTTTAATATATATATATATATATATATATATATATATATATATATATATACATATATATATATATACATATATATATATATATACATATATATATATACATATATATATATATATACATATATATATATATATATATATATATATATATATATATATATATATATATATATATATATATATATATATACAAATGATATAGGTTCGTGAATCCGAGGCCAAAACCCTGCATTGTTCAGTTGTTCAATGTCGTCATATGTATTTTTACTACAAAATACATTATGGTGAGTTTCATTACTCCCTTTTTAAATGCTTTTGCAATATTTATTTTTGGGACTGAGAATACATGCGCTTTTATAAATATTTTACGAAATAGACACAAGTAATCGAAACTACATTATATGGTTGAATGATCGAAGCCGAATATGCCCATTTTTGCTTGGTAGCCTAAGAATTAGGGAACATCACTAATTTTGAGAATTAGTGCACGCCTAATTAACGCGAATCCTAAAGATAGATCTATTGGGCCTAACGAACCCCATCCAAAGTACCGGATGCTTTGGTACTTCGAATTCGTTTTTATCATGTCCGAAGGATTTCTCGGAATGATAGGGGATATTCTTATATGCATCTTGTTAATGTCGGTTACCAGGTGTTCAATCCATATGAATGATTTTTGTCTCTATGCATGGGATGTATATTTATGAGAAATGGAAATGAAATTCTTGTGGTCTATTAAAATAATGAAAATGATCGATTATGATAAACTAATGAACTCACCAACCTTTTGGTTGACACTTGAAAGCATGTTTATTCTTAGGTATTAAAGAAATCTTCCACTGTGCATTTTCTCATATTAGAGATATTACTTAGAGTCATTCATGACATATTTCAAAAGACGTTGCATTCGAGTCATTGAGATCAACACGATTATCATTAAGTCAATTATAGATTGAATATATTCAGAAATGGTATGCATGCCGTCAACTGTCGATGTAATGAAAGTTTGTCTTTTAAAAACGAATGCAATGTTTGTAAAATGTATCATATAGAGGTAAAGTACCTCGCGATGTAACCAAATGTAATGTATTCATCCAGATGGATTAGGACGGGTCCTTTCATAAGGAGAGTATGCCATCCTCGCACGCAGCGATCAGACGCATATTCCGCTGTCAAAATAAAAGAAAAATATAATATAAGGATGCGAAATCTCCAAGACTGCAAGGCCCATCCCTCATTGACAAAAACAAGCCACCCATGGATGGCTTAACAAACTCAATTGAGTTTGTCAGTAATTATCTCCTGCGCGGAGATAGTAGGATCGTTAATGAGAAATTGAAAACGGGGGATTGAGATTTGTTGAAGTTAGGAACAAGCTTCCTCACATGTTTCCTTGGCTCCATCAACGAGCAACTCAAAAATATTGGGGGGAATCACGGTGGCACATACAGTTCCTGGCGAATAACATTCCAGAACAGGGTTCGCTCATATGCACATGCAGCAACCATGGCTGCACCAAATTGCTGCTCGACGGCTTTGCAGTCGAGAGCATGCTGGACAAGGTCAGTTAAACCCTTGCGGAGAATGTCATACTCCGCCTTTAAAGTGTCATGTTTCGCGACCCAAGACTCCTGTGATGCAAACCAGTCACTAAAGCTTTCGTTTTAAAAGATGACATGGTTCTCTGACTCTTTGAGCTTTGCAGCCAGCGATGTAATCTCCGAATCCATAAACCGTTTCTCAGCAATATGCTAATCCTCCTCATGTTGCCTTTTATACATCATAACCTTGATTCGCTCTTCTGCCTGCTTGTGCGTGGTTATCGCAACCGCAAGCTGAGCAGTTAGTTTTGCGTTTTCTTGCTGTAAGGAAGTCTCTGTGGATGATGGCGGTGGTGGATGAGCGAGCGCAGCAGATTTAAGTTGCAAACAATTGAGGTCCTTGGCAAAGTTGAACAGTGTTACTTGCGTGTCCATGTACAGTTCCTAGGTAGGTGAGAGTGTGGAAAACTTTTAAATCAATTACTGAGGGGCGAAGGATTGTATAAAAGAAAATTGTTGGGTGAATACTGAAACAGGAATCTTCATGAATTCATTGGCATTTGGAATAAGTAGAGACAAATCTTCTGGATTTGGACATGTACGTTTGGAGTGATGAACTACACTACTTGGACCTGCAAAAACAATAAGCATGGCGTATAAAAATCTTAACATCGAAATTCAATTAAAAGGCCTACGGATGAAATTAATACCTTCGTCATGTAACCTTTTGTGGTTACCTAGCCCTCTAGTACCGGGAGTTTGGTATAATGAAGGCAGTGTATCTAAATGACTAGCCGGCGAACACGAATGGTTATCTAAATTGGCGGTCGGATTGGGTGCGTAAGATTCCAACTTCATCTGCAATGATAAAACAACAAATGTGTGATACATAAAACTTGTAACTAGGGTTACATCGTGTAAGGGAAAAGTATAATAGTATGAGATATACCTTTTTAGGCTTTTTTCAGAGAAGATGAAAAGGGTAGAGTGATTTAAAAAGGAAAAAGATTGTGAGATATGAAAAAGCCAAAAGGCTATTTATAAAGAAAATACGGGAGTCAAAAAGTAACGCGGGTATAATAATAGTCGTACACGTGTATCAATCTCAAGCTAAATACCTTGTTAAAAGGTCCGGTGCACGTTAGCATCAACAGGCGGTTGTATAATTACAATCATTACCTTTTCGGTAAACAGTGACAGTTGTCACCTCGAGTGCAGGAAATGCAGCCGAAAAGACAGTTTGGTGACTGCACGCATACATTGCATTTAATGCTAATACAGTATCCGGTTACATTTGAAATCTAACTAGGATTTATATTTGCACTATTAAGCATGCTAATCTGATTTAAAGGTGTCGTTAAGGTTCATTGTGTATACACTTGTTCTTACTAGTTCGACGTCATACACTATATTTCATTGTATATAACATCGAACTGGGGGGACTTAATGATACGCATATCCGCAAGATTGTGCGGATGCGCATCCAAGGCCCTAAAACCGCACACAAAGGCATATGTCACGGGTATAGTCGCACCTTGTGTGCCTATACCATCTGATGCGAGTTTCATATACTTGCATAAGGATCCAGTACATTCTAGAAGAATGTACGGTATAATCAATTCGGATTCTTTTCCTTAAATAACGAAAGTTAGTTGGGATAAGATTGCATTTAATTAGGGAAGAGATTTTTACCGAAACCCTAATTCATGAGCCTATAAATACATAGCTCATAAACCCTAATACATATACATTCATTCGTTTACTCATACGTAAACCACAGCATACAAATCTCCATTGTACGAACAAAGCTTCTTACGATCATAAAGACTTTCAGGTATGTCTCGAACTATAAAACCTTCATGTCTTTGGGCCACTCAACCTCGTATGCTAGGTTTTTACTGGACTCTCAAATCGGCCTCCCTGTCGGAATCGAAACGATACCGATGTGGGTTATCCACGACTACGCGTCGGAGGTCCGAATGTTGTTAGTCCTTAAACCCTATTATGTACTCAAGCGTAGGTTCACCTTGACCTCGTGAAAATATGCTTGATTAATCGTGGTACGAAGGTGCGATGTCGTCGCTTGTATGACATCTCTAGTGATTGTGTATGACGGCTCAGAGAGCCTAAGATGAATTTATGGTGATTTGGTGTGTATGACCAATGATGAGGATGGTCAGGTGTGTCGTGGAATGACAATTCCGCGGGATGTTATCATCTTGGCGGTGGGAATATGGAGCTGAATCCTAAGTGGGGGAGTTTTTACTGTCGTATGAGGAAGCCCCGGTGGTGTTAGATCTAGTGAAATGTAAGACTTCTTATGTAAGGTGGTCATGTAGCACCAAAGTGCGGTACGAGATCAAGTGCAAAGTTGGAGTTCAACGAGGTGAGATAATGAAGTTGTTGTTGCAGGTGCTCTCGAATGTAAAATCTGGGTTGCTATGAAACTTGGATCGTATTGTCGTGTAACAACCCAACCCGTTAACCAACCAAAAACGCGGAATAAAAAAAAATTAAAAACAGAACTGTTCAGATGGGGTGCGCGGCGCGCAACCCCACCTGTGCGCGGCGCGCATAGGGCCTGGCAGCCCGCTGTCCATTTTTCCAATTTTCATAAAAAGATCTCTTGCTTCCCGACACTTTTAGACCAAACGCTTTTCACAACGTAATATAATATGTAAAACTAACACATTTCAATAATAAAATAAGTTTTACGACATCGGGCCAACATCGTCCGTTTTACGACTTTCGTACAAAATACAAGTTTTCGACTACATGAGTTTATGTTCCAAACACGACTACGAGCATGATGTTTGGGGATAAACTACCCAATCCTAAGTCGAAACCAAAAGTAATCCAAGCAAGCATCAAAAGGGAAAATCATCTAATCCCGAGCATACCCTTGCCACGTCCGCCTCCGAACCTAAAAATGTAAACAACGAGAGGGTAAGCTAATGCTTAGTGAATGCAATACTCATACGCATACATACATAATTCAATCACTTGCATACACCTACACAAACAACACAATATCATTAGCAAACCGCAATAAACGAATAAACGAATAATCATACGTACAATGCTAATAGAACTTACACAACCCAATATACCCAATGTCGACATTCGACTTGATGGTGGTCGACGAAGAGCGGTAGGTCAAATACGTTAACCACTCACCAACCATCACAACGTGTACGTGACCGACGAAGAGCGGTAGGTCAATATCATTAACCACTCATCACTACGCACCATGAGGCCGACGAAAAGTGAAACCGAAATGTTAGCACTTACCTCAATCACAAGGATGGCCGACGAAAAGCGAAACCGCTTACCATCCTACGATAAGTGGACAACGAAGAGCGAATCCCTAAACGGATAACACTCACCACTTACCCAAACACACATGTGGCCGACAAAGAGCGATAGGTCAAACATTAATCACTCGCCACATAACCAAATACTCACATGTGACCGACGAAGAGCGATAGGTCAAACGTTAATCACTCGTCACATGCTCACCTCCAATTGTGGTCGACAAAGAGTCATTCCTTTCGGATATCACTCACCACGTTCCAAACACACACATACACACGTGGCTGACAAAGAGCGATAGCTCAAACATTCCATATTTATTGATTTCGTCGCGAGGTTTTGACCTCTATATGAGATGTTTTTCAAAGACTGCATTCATTTTTAAAACAACCATAACCTTTTTTTTATCGATAAAGGTTTAAAAGCATTACGTAGATTATCAAATAATGATAATCTAAAATATACCGTTTAAACACGACCATTACATAATGGTTTACAATAAGAATATATTACATCAAAAATAAGTTTCTTGAATGCAGTTTTTACATAATATCATACAAGCATGGACTCCAAATCTTGTCCTTATTTTAGTATGCAACAGCGAAAGCTCTTAATAATCACCTGAGAATAAACATGCTTAAAACGTCAACAAAAATGTTGGTGAGTTATAGGTTTAACCTATATATTATCAAATCATAATAATAGACCACTAGATTTCATATTTCAATATACATCCCATACATAGAGATAAAAATCATTCATATGGTGAACACCTGGTAACCGACATTAACAAGATGCATATATAAGAATATCCCCATCATTCCGGGACACCCTTCGGATATGATATAAATTTCGAAGTACTAAAGCATCCGGTACTTTGGATGGGGTTTGTTAGGCCCAATAGATCTATCTTTAGGATTCGCGTCAATTAGGGTGTCTGTTCCCTAATTCTTAGATTACCAGACTCAATAAAAAGGGGCATATTCGATTTCAATAATTCAACCATAGAATGTAGTTTCACGTACTTGTGTCTATTTTGTAAATCATTTACAAAACCTGCATGTATTCTCATCCCAAAAATATTAGATTTTAAAGTGGGACTATAACTCACTTTCACAGATTTTTACTTCGTCGGGAAGTAAGACTTGGCCACTGGTCGATTCACGAACCTATAACAAATATGTACATATATATCAAAGTATGTTCAAAATATATTTACAACATTTTTAATACATTTTACTGTTTTAAGTTTATTAAGTCAGCTGTCCTTGTTAGTAACCTACAACTAGTTGTCCATAATTAGATGTACAGAAATAAATCGATATATATTATCTTGAATCAATCCACGACCCAGTGTATACACGTCTCAGGCTAGATCACAACTCAAAGTAAATATATTTTTGGAATCAACCTCAACCCTGTATAGCTAACTCCAACATTACTGCATATAGAGTGTCTATGGTTGTTCCAAATAATATATATAGATGGGTCGATATGATATGTCAAAACATTTGCATACGTGTCTATGGTATCCCAAGATTACATAATATATTAGAATACATGTATAATACAATATAAGTTAGCTAGGATATGATTAATATATATTTGTTACCAATTTTCACATAGTTACAACAAGCAAAAATAACCAATCTTGTTTTACCCATAACTTCTTCATTTTAAATCCGTTTTGAGTGAATCAAATTGCTATGGTTTCATATTGAACTCTATTTTATGAATCTAAACAGAAAAAGTATAGGTTTATAGTCATAAATATAAGTTACAAGTTATTTTTGTAAAGGTATCATTTCAGTCGAAAGAACGACGTCTAGATGACCATTTTAGAAAACATACTTTCACTTTAAGTTTAACCTTGATTTTTGGATATAGTTTCATGTTCATATGAAAAATCATTTTCCCAGAAGAACAACTTTTAAATCAAAGTTTATCATAGTTTTTAATTATCCAAACCAAAACAGCCCCCGGTTTCACTACGACGACGTATATCCGATTTTATGGTGTTCATCGTGTTTCCAGGTTTTAAATCATTAAGTTAGCATATAATATAGATATAGAACATGTGTTTAGTTTATTTTAAAAGTCAAGTTAGAAGGATTAACTTTTGTTTGCGAACAAGTTTAGAATTAACTAAACTATGTTCTAGTGATTACAAGTTTAAACCTTTGAATAAGATAGCTTTATATGTATGAATCGAATGATGTTATGAACATCATTACTACCTCAAGTTTTCTGGATAAAACTACTGGAAATGAGAAAAATGGATCTACCTTCAAAGGATCCTTGGATGGCTTGAAAGTTCTTGAAACAGAATCATGACACGAAAACAGTTCAAGTAAGATTTTCACTCGAAATAAGATTGTTATAGTTGTAGAAATTGAATCAAAGTTTGAATATGAATATTACCTTGAATTAAAAAGATAACCTACTATAAATAACAAAGTTCCTTTGATCTTAGATGATTACTTGGAATGGATTAGAAAGCTTGGAAGTAGACTTGCAAACTTGGAAGTATTCTTGATTTTTATGAAACTATACTTATGGAATTTATGAAGAATACTTAGAACTTGAAGATGGAACTTGAGAGAGATCAATTAGATGAATAAAATTGAAGAATGAAAATGTTTGTAGGTATTTTTGGTCGTTGGTATATGGATTAGATATAAAGGATATGTAATTTTGTTTTCATGTAAATAAGTCATGAATGATTACTCATATTTTTGTAATTTTATAAGATATTTCATGCTAGTTGCCAAATGATGGTTCCCATATGTGTTAGGTGACTCACATGGGCTGCTAAGAGTTGATCATTAGAGTGTATATACCAATAGTACATACATCTAAAAGCTGTGTATTGTACGAGTACGAATACGAGTGCATACGAGTAAAATTGTTGATGCAACTGAACAAGGATGTAATTGTAAGCATTTTTGTTAAGTAGAAGTATTTTGATAAGTGTCTTGAAGTCTTTCAAAAGTGTATGAATACATATTAAAACACTACATGTATATACATTTTAACTGAGTCGTTAAGTCATCGTTAGTCGTTACATTAAATGTTGTTTTGAAACCTTTAGGTTAACGATCTTGTTAAATGTTGTTAATCCATTATTTATTATATCAAATGAGATGTTAAATTGTTACATTATCATGATATTATGATATATAATATATCTTAGTATGATATATATAAAGTTAAATGTCGTTACAACGATAATCGTTACATATATGTCTCGTTTCGAAATCATTAAGTTAGTAGTCTTATTTTACATATGTAGTTCATTGTTAATACACTTAATGAAATATTTACTTATCATTTAATATAATTAACCAAGTGTATCTGTGACGACCCGTCCTAATCCACCTGGACGAAGTCATCAACATCTGGTCCCATTGCGAGGTACTGACCTAAATATGCCATGTACGACTCCAAGTAATATCTTTAAAATGAGCAAATGCACAACGGAAGATTTCTTTCATACCTGAGAATAAACATGCTTAAAAGTGTCAACCAAAAGGTTGGTGAGTTCATAGGTTTATCATAACAATCAGTTTAATATACTAATAGACCACAAGATTTCTGTTTATAAATATATGTACACTCGCAAGTGTATAAAAGTATTCTATAAGCTGTAGGCACCCGGTAACAAGCCTTAACATTCATGTTTTACCCTCTGAAGTACACCAGATCAGGTGTGTTTAGAATAACCTCGAAGTACTAAAGCATCCCATAGTCAGGATGGGGTTTGTCAGGCCCAATAGATCTATCTTTAGGATTCGCGCCTACCGTACATAGACAAGTAGTTTAATGTTACCAAGCTAAGGGTATATTTCTGGTTTAAACCCACGTAGAATTAGTTTTAGTACTTGTGCCTATTTCGTAAAACATTTATAAAAATAGCGCATGTATTCTCATTCCCAAAAATATATATAAAAGGGAGCAAATGAAACTCACCATAATGTATTTTGTAGTAAAAATACATAGAACGACATTGAAAAGTATATGGTTGGTCTCGGATTCACGAACCTATATCATTTATATATATATTTATCAACACATATAATGATAATCGAACAAGTTACATATTATTAGTGATATAATTGTTATTTTAATGTTTCATTAATAACCTCATTACATATATTTATATTTTTATATACTTTTACTTACTAATTAATATTTATTATAAAAATATTAGTATAGTTATGTGTTATGTCATAAATATATTTTAATATAGAAAGTATTTATTTGATATACTAATAAAAATGATAAAAATGTTACATGATAATATAATGATAATAATAATAATAAAGTGATAAATTAATAATAATAATAATAATAATAATAATAATGATGATAATAATAATAATAATAATAATAATAATAATAATAATAATAATAATAATAATAATAATAATAATAATAATAATAATAAATAAAAATAAGAAAATTACCTTTGGAGTCAAAAAAAAGAAATTATTTGTCAGAGCCGGGACTTGAACCCGCGACCTCACACTAACACACAACAGCCTTGACCATTCCAGCTATTTATATTTTCTGATTTAAAACTGTTTTCGATTAATTATAAATCGTATCTCCTTTCTTCCCTAATTTCTTCTTCTTCTTAATTCTAATCGACCAAAATTCCATCCCTTAATCAAAACACGAACTAAAATTTTATTTTAGGATATTTAAACAAACAATAATCGACTTATAATGATTGGAATTATCAAAATATAAAATAAAAACTTCAAACAGAGGTACCTGTCGTTTGTAAAAAAAAGAGACCTCATATAGTGATTTTGAAATTTAAAGCGATTTAGATATAACTTACAACATGAAATAGTTTATAAACGACTCCTAGAAACTGTATGAATCCTTAATTTGGTTTGAAACTTCGAATTGTACTCTAATTTTCCTAAGAACAGAAAGTTGACGTTTTAAATTCTAAATTTTGACTTCGAAAATTCATAATCAAAAGGAGAAATTAAAAGCTGAAACTTTGTAGGTATATTCATTAGAGCACTCTGAACCTATCCTCATTTATAGATTTTAAGAATTTATAACAATTTCAGGATTTCAAAAATTGTATAGAAACAGAAGTACGAGCGGTAATAAAAGAAGAAAAGAATTATTTGACAGACTCTAATAATCACAGCCGGATTATAATTGATATGGGACATGAAAGAAGGGTATGATTTTCTCAATTTTTCTGAATAGTTTGTTTGTTAATTACAGCTAAGTGATTGAATAAATCAAATCTCAAGGATAGGAAATTATATAAAAAATATTATAAGCTTGAAACAGATAGTTACCTGATTTTGTTGATTTCTGTTTTGGAATCGAATAGCTGAACAAATAACTCGACAAATTTAACAGAAGATAGTGACTTGCAACTGGTTACATAATAGACAAATAATTCATATTTATATTTGTATATGTATTTGTATATATATATACTAATTCGTATATATATATACTAATTCGTATATATATCTATTATATATTGGTTACTGGATTTTTCTATATTAGATTATTGATACTCATTTATATTGCGGTACTTATATATATATATATATATATATATATATATATATATATATATATATATATATATATACACGTATGTTTAAGTTTTGTAATGTTAATAAATGATATAAATCTATTAATAATTTTTAATAAGACTACTAATAATACTAGAAACATAATATTGATAATTTTATTAATTAAATTTTATCAAACTTTTACTAATAATAACAAAATGATATTAATGATATTATTACTAATAATACTAATCATAATAATATTAATAGTGATAATAATATAACGATTTATATACATATTAGTTTTCTTTTTAATAATTACCAATATAGATGTTAATATTGGAAGTAATAACTATATCAATTATATTTTAGCTCATAATTAGACTTATTATATTAATATTACATTTTATTAATTTTGTAATATGTACACTAGCATATCTTAAATATTCAAACATTACAATATATAGAATTTATGTATTCATTTTAGTAACAACTTATTTACTCTATCTCAGTAAATATTTTTAATTGAAATAATTAAATTGTGTTATTTCAACTCATTATATACATACTTTTGTTTACAATTATATATATATATATATATATATATATATATATATATATATATATATATATATATATATATATATATATATATATATATATATATATATATATATATATATATATATATATGTACATAATTATTTACTCATAGGTTCGTGAATCGTCGGGATGATAGAAGTCAATTGATAATTGAATATATGAACATAGTTCCAAAATCTTCGAGACTCAACATTATAGACTTTGATTATCGTGTTAAAATATTAAATCGTATCAAGAGTTTGGTTCAAAATTAGCCGAATTTTTCCGGGTCGTGACAGTACCTACCTGTTAAAGAAATTTCGTCCCGAAATTTGATCGAGGTCGGCGTGGCTAACACCAAAAATGTTTTCATGACGAATATGAGTTGATAAATAGAGTTTTATTACTGTTGAGTAATATTGTTAAGATAATTCGATTACGCGAAGCTTATGAGTGAAGTTATTACAAAAGAGTGAGTTGAAGGAATAAAGTTTCATCTTAACTTTTGACGTTGCCTTGGCTGAATTCCGGAATTTAAGGGATTTAAAGATAATCTTTGAAATCTATAAAAGATTTGATTTTTCGGTAATTAAGGAATTAGTATCCTATATAACTGAATACGATAATCTGTCTCGATTACTACGTCTGATATTTTGTTATAAATCAACCCCTTTCATTCCATTCTCTTCACCGTTCCTTTACTCCATTCATACTTCCAAAAGATTCTAGAAATGCTTAATCCAGTTCTAATACTTTGTATTTTCCTGACTATCGCTTCTGTCATTCATCTCTTTCATTTATCACCAGAGGAATCTGTTTACTTCTATGATTACCTTGGGGTTATAATGTTTTTAATTCTCCCGTGTCTTTACGTTGCGATACGTATTAATATACACGGTTTGTAATTTCGGTGTTGTTGTCGGGCTTTTTATTTTCCCTTATATTTAGTAGTTCCATGCTTTTGTTTTCTCTTCCCGACTTCAAATTAAGCGAATAATGGTCCAAAATTCATAGATATAGAGTTTCGAATGATCATAATGTTCTAAACAGGAAGGATCGTAATAGCATGATTTAATTTGGTAAATTACCAGAATCACCGAGGATAGAACTATCAATAATATATTTTCTTGATATGTTCGGTGGTTAAGTAGAATGGAAGAGTTATGTAATATGGTACATAATGACGGTAAGATCTGTGAACCATCATCATGATCCATTAGAAATTCAGCGTGACTTACTGTAATATAATCACGTTGGCCAAGCGCATTATATTATACTAACTCATGCTTCAATTCCCAACACTTCTCCACAATTCATTCATAATTTATACTTATATTTTACAGATGTTTTCAATATAATGGAATTCGGAAAATACGAAGAGGTAGATAATTTCAGACAAGAATATTTATGAAAATATCCTCAGAAATATCGAAGACATTTATGATGATATTTTGGAATTCCTAAGTTTGATGGTTGATGAAGAAAGATTTTCCGCAAGATTTTAACATAACCTCGGAGCAAGATATTCTCTAAAGATTTCATCGGATCCAGAATTACCTGGATTCTTTGAATATAAGGTTTGGTCCTTGTATTTGTCCATGGTCTCCTTCATGGTTAGCTCAATCAGTTTTTCAGTACCAAATTTTCTATCGAGCGTTCTCAACATTTCATTTATTATCAAACTTTTGGCCCCTTAGACCATCAACAACATGCTGCTTCGTCAGCATTTTCAAAGTTAACAGATCTGGATCATCGGTTATCAAACCGAGGATTTTTAGGAGAATTGTGTTTTTAGATGATTAAACGCTGATGGTAATATGGTGGAATATAAAAGGTTCTCTGGTAACAATAAATAACCACGTATATATTCCGAGGTTATAATAAGGTTGTTTCGAACGAAAAGTCGAAGTTGTCTTGCCGGAGCTGTGACAAAATTGGCTATTTTGAAGAAGAACTGCAAAGTTATTTTGGGTAATAATAACACTAAAGGAATTAGCACAGCCACGTGTTAAACGTTTACTCAGGTTCCGAGAGTTTTCAAGTGCGTAACTATATGCATCAATCTCTTCTTACGTAGATGAAGTGCGGTTGGTTCATCCTCTCGATTGAGGTGTTTTCAAGAATTACGAAAGGTTTGGACGCAGATTGTAATCGTCAAGATACAAAAGAGGTTTAAGATGAAATAAAGTGGCAAACTTGAAGAATTATTTAGTTTCATATATTATAATCAATATTTTAATTCATTTTAATTGTCCAAAATTAGTAGTCCAATAGTTTATATATAGTTTAATATATAACATTCAAATTAATTAATACGTATCGTGACCCGTGTACCGGTCTCAGTATTGATCACAACTCAAACTATATATATATATATATATATATATATATATATATATTTTGGAATCAATCTCAACCCTGTATAGCTAACTCCGTCATTTGCATATAGAGTGTCTATGGTTGTTCCAAGATAAATATATAGATGGGTCAATATGATATGTCGAAACCTTGTATACGTGTCCCATTATTTTAAGTGCTCAAAATAAATACAGAAATTAAATGAAGATAATTAAAATTGCGAGAATGTAAATTGCGATAATTAAATTACGATAAATAAAATGTAACCAGTTAGCTAGGAACAGTTAGCTAGGAACAGTTAGCGTGGATTCTTAATAATATTTCAATTAGTTAGTTCGTTTGTTTCTAACAAATTTTACTTTGTCCGATATTTTCTTCATTTTGTTGGATTTTGATAGGTCAAAATCCAAATATGAAATTGAACGAAAATGGATTCTGTGGTGAAAGGATACGTATATCTATGGATACAAGTAGGATAGTGACTGACTGTTAAATCAGATTCGAAGAATGTACAGTGTAACTTTTTAATGTGAAATCTAAATATTCCTCGGGTATTACCTACCCGTTAAAATATTTTCACAATTAACAGTTTGTACGAAAGAATTTCTAATTACAACCTTTATGAAAACATATATACATATATATTTTCTTCATATGTAATCATGGATTTAATGAGTCAATATGATATTAGACTCATTTGATTTTCTGTTAGAACAAGAATATATAATCTCTAAAACATTAGAGATTACATAATCGCCATGAAGAACGAAGACAATTGATGTAGAACGGTACGTAGAACGATGATTATACTCGAGGTACAGAATGAGATGTTGAGGCATAGATTGTTGATGATACTGGTGCTGTTATTGATGGTACTATGGGTGCCGGTGATATTGCTGAAGCTGTTAAGTTTTGCACCATATTCTCCAAATCTACAACTCGAGCGCGAAGTTCGTTGACTTCTTACTCCAGGATGATTGTCGGTAGGAACGAGTGAGTGAATAAGGTTTACAATTGTGGATAGAATATAATCGTGGCAAGATATTCGGGAACTGAAGATGAAAATGGTGCTTCGAACAGGTTCGCCGGTAAGTGTTTCGGGTTCTTCGCCGAGGGTGCAGGTTGGTGGGTGAAAAGGATCGCGTTCTTCTTGTCTCCATTGGTTAAGTCGACTACGAACCCATCAGATGAATTGAGGATGGATGATTGGTTGATTCATTCTGGTGACGCTGCTTCTGGGGCTGGAGTGGGACTCCATATCGAGGGACTTGATCTAATGGTGAGTTCCATTGCGTACGATTGAATAAAGGATCTTCGATATGAATTGATTTTCGGATATCGGATGATATTCTAACTATATAGAATATCTATATATATATATATAATACTAAAGATTTCGTAGACTACAGAGGAATTTACGGCATATGTCAGGCAAGTCTACAGTAACAGATACGGTAAGATATGAATTTTGTCTATATACTATCAATGCAGTAAGTGCAGTAAGACGTGTCTAGACTTATGAATGATAAGCAGGCAATTTCCTAAGGATGATAAGTAGATGATTTTCGATTAGAAATGATAAGCAAAACTTTTGACATTGTAAGACCCTGTTTCTGTTTCTGATTTTGCAGTAGATCGGGACGCCGTCCAACCTTCGGGACGCCGTCCAGCAAAGAAGGACGGGACGCCGTCCAAGATTCGGGATGCCGTCCAAACTGTCTGTCGAGCCAGCTGTTTTAATTAATTAAAAAGGGGTAAAATGGTAAATTCACTTGGATGCCGGTTTGGAGCCTTCAAGGCTGGTTCCTTGGTCATTTGTGGATGATATTTCATCCTCACAAACACTCTCAACCTTATCTAGAGAGAGAGAGGAGGGTTTTAGAGAGAGAGGTGGATTTGGAGAAGAAGGAGTCAGATTCTCGTAAAAGCTCGGGTTCTAAAGTTGTTCATCTCGTTCATGGCTACATTGTGGTGGTATTGGTAAGGTCAAACTCCGAATTTCATTTGTTAGATTTGATATTCAAGTTAGGGTTTTGAGTTAGTTTGTTATGAAACCCTTTTATATGATGAAATGGGTTTATGGAGACTTGTTGTTCTTGTCACTTAGCGGGTTTTGGGTCGGTTGATGATTTGGCCTTGATTAGGGTTTGATCTTGAGTTTAGTCACTAGGATTAGTGATTTTGGAAGTGTTGGAACCCTTTTGGGTGAGTTTGGTTAACTAATTTTGAAATGGGTCAAAATTAGGGTTTTGGTGTCAAAATGGGTATGACACGTGTTTAACACTTGTGATCGGGCTTAATCGGTGTGTTAGGACCATTTTCACTCGTGTTAGTGGATATTGGTTAGTGTGGGCGCGTTTCGTGCTTGGAAGTGCAAATGGGTCGAATTTGCACTAGGTGTCAATTGGGTTGGTTTGTAAGTCAACCCTAATTGTGTTGTTGTGTTTGTGATAATGGAATAGGTACTTTCCATTTGGCGCGTTGCGGATCACTTGGAAGCATTCATCAAGACGACTAGGTGAGTGTTAATATCCTATATGCATATGTATGTGTAGGATGGGTGCGGGTCGGGTGAAGTGGTTCTCGGTTATAGAGCTCACTTCACATATAGGTGGATTTGATGGACTTGCGTTTAGGTCCAATTGGCACGGTTGTGCGTTTTGGTTGACCACCTTTGGCGGGGTACACGTTTTGTGTGTACGTTATCACACGTGTTTGTAATGTGGAAAATATAACCCCAATGGCGAAGGGTTGATATTGTTGTGATGTGGATAACCCCGATGTGGTGGATTTTATAATTCCGTGACCGTGGGTTTTGAATTGGAGAAGTGGATCTCGTGTAGTTCAGATTCACGATGACGCGTGTAGTTCGGTCATCTTATTGGAAATGAATCTCGTGTAGTTCGGATTCATGGTGACTCGTGTAGTTCGGTCATCTTATTGAGGTAGTAATCTCGTGTGGTTTCGGATTACTAAGGCTCGTGTAGTTCGACCAACCTCGATGTTGTGAAGATAGTAATCTCGTGTGGTTTCGGATTACTAAGGCTCGTGTAGTTCGGCCAATCTTCATTGTGGAGTTTGGTATTCGGTAATGGGTTAAGGGGTTAACCTTATTCGTTTTATATTGTTATATATATATACTGTTGTATTATCTTGATGTAGCTAACCCTACGGGTGTAGCTTCTTGGCATTGTTCACATCGTCGTGGGTGAACTTACCTTATTTGTTGGCTTTGTTAGCTTGTTGCTTAGTGACTACGGTATGCTTAGTTTAGTGCCTTATACATGGATGCTTCGGTATGCGGTATTTGATATTTTGTGGCGTGTCCATTTTATACATATATATGTATGTAGTATATTCTCATTCACTAAGCGTTAGCTTACCCTCTCGTTGTTTACATTTTTATAGATTGCATGGATGCGGTGGCTCGGGTAAGCGCGGGGACTAGTGAACTTGCGTAGTTGCTTTAGAAGACTTGCTTTTGGAATTGATTAGGATTGGGTAGCGTGTCCCCCAATCCCATGCTCGGTCTATGTTTTTGTATAAACTAATGGGTCGAAATAGTCACTTGTGGTATTTTGGGTCGATGTGGGCTCGATGTCATAAAACTCGGTTTTTATTGTGAAAAACTCTTAGTTTAAACTATTGTAATCTATTGTGAAAGTGTTTGGTTTAAAAGTGTCGGGAAGCGGGTTTTCGCCCGCGTGTGTTGAAAAAACTAATCAGAATGTTTTAGTACATCTGGACGCCATCCCAGATGGCTGGACGCCGTCCCAGTCTTAAGTGCTGGACGCCGTCCAAGCTTTTGGACACCGTCCAGATCAACTGTTCCAGAAATTTTTTTTTTTGTGGCACGTTTTCGGATGGTTAACGGGTTGGGTCGTTACAAGTGGTATCAGAGCATGGTCTAAGGGATTTAGGTGACTTGAGATAGGTGCCTAGACTTAGACTTTTGTGTGTGCTATTTTGTTGCGGGACTTGTAGGATTACGGGTCTGAATGGGTTTAGTTAGTGCCTTGTTTATAGGTTGACTAACGTTTATATTGGTAATGCGGATATTATTAATATATTATTTGTGTTGTGGTAATAATTCTCGCGTGTGTTTGTACCGCGTAGAATTTTGGTTGTGTTGGTTATATCATCGAGCGAGGTGGTCATTGTACTAACGAGTTGAGACGACGTGTGTGCGTAATAAGGACTTGCAAACCTTATTACGGGTGCAAATCGTGTCTAACAAGTGATGTACGACGAGTGTTTAGCAAGATGGGGCAGTGTGGTGCATATGGTTTTATACGTTCATGGACTAATCGTTTTGCATTCTTTAGAATGGCGACGCGAAACGAGATCGAGACGAATGACGAGGAGTTTAATACTAGAGTTGCGGCCGCCGTTGTGGAGCAAATGGGTGCGTTGGAAGAAAGAATGGATAGGAAGTATTCCGAATTTCGGGGTAGTAGTGAAATGGAGCGTTGTCTTAAGAGCTTCATGAGGACTAAACCCCCGATGTATGACGGGAAACCGGATCCTTTGATAAGCACAACTTGGATTTCGGATGTCGAAGGGTGTTTCCGTACTATTGATTGCCCTCCCGAGAGAAAGACGAGACTCGCTACGAGTTTGTTGCGGGGTTGGGCAAGGGATTGGTTGGATGGTAAGATTGATCTTGTCGGTGGCGAGACGTTTAAGGCTTTATCGTGGGACGACTTTAAGGAGGAATTCTTCGAGGAGTTCCGGACTTCGGCCGATTTATAGGAATTGCGTAATGAGTTGCGAAATTTGCGACAAGGATCTATGGATTTGAGTACTCTCAAGACGACCTTTATGGCGAAGGCTCGTTTTTGTCCGGAGTATTTGGGGAATGATCGTTTGTTGATGGGGGATTTCTATCGGACCTTGAATGATGACTTGAAAAGTAAAATTAGTCGGGGTCAAGCGAAATCGTTTTCGGAATTATTCGACTTGGCTAGAGGTTTCGACTCGTATTCACGATCGAAAAAGGGTGAACCTTCAAGTGAGCGAAGGGTCGTTTCGTATGGTGCTCCGAGTAAGAGGGCTAAGGGTCCGAGTGTGAGCACGGGTGGTACGCGAACGGGTATGTCGGATTCTAGTGCGGCTAGATGTTACAATTGTGGCGTGAGGGGTCACAAGTCTTGGGAATGTTCGGTGCCAAGGGGTGATGGAATGGTGTGCTTTCATTGCCAAGAAGAAGGAGATCGTAAGTCGGAGTGTCCCAAGTTAGCGGGGACAGGTGCGGCAAGGAGACGTTAAGGTACGTTTCATTTTAATAAATATGTCCTTTGATTATTTATTATGTGCCGTTGAGTTGAGTTTATTAGATGCATTATGTTGTGCATGTTATTGATATGGGTGACGTTCCTAATGGAAGTACCCTATGGTGACGTTTTTATTGTTGGGCGAAGGGCGTAAGACTTGGTGACACCAAGCATTCCTTAGTATTTGGGAAATGTTCCTACCAAGCCATGGAAATGGGTTTCGGTGTTCGGATATTAAGCGCGTGTTCGCATTTGTGTTGAATTGATGAACCACGAGGTTCGACGGGTGGTTAAAACCCTTGAGATCGAGAGTTTTGGATCTCGATGTATGTTGGTAAAGGAGTCTACGTGACGCGACATTAGGTGCCTCTTTTATACCTACTAGCGTGGTGTTCAACTCCGATGGTGTTGAGGTTACATTGTACTTAGGGTACCGGAGAAACCCGTAGGTACATGAGTGACTAGGTGGGAATTTGACAAACTATAGCAATTGGATGATTGCGGGATTAAAGTTTGTGTAATTGTGGTACACTTTTTGTTCGAAGTGTTTAAGGATTGATTGAAATCCTTCGTGTGCTCAAGGCTGGAGCAAGATATGGTGATGGGTCGTGTGAGCCCAATTGTTGGTAAAGTCTACCTTTGGTAGCATTGTACGGTTGTACGAGTTGTTGATATTGGAACGTGGTTCCAAGTGGGGGAGTTACACTCCCGCACGAGGAAGTTTTAGTGTGAGATTTCGGATGATGCTTTTGGGTAGATCCGGAAAATGTTGTCGAGACATGGTTTTGGTCAATTTGTGGTAGATTACCATTTCGGATAAATTGTACTTATGGTTTGGATTTGAATTATCACCGAGGTGGTAATGTGGTAAATCTCGTTGAGACATAATGGACGTGTTTGGTGAGCAAGGTGAAATCCTTCAGTTAAGGGAGGTGTGTGTCGGATTTTCTTCTAGAGAATTATTGTTTTGTGCCTATGTTTGATATAGGTGGTTCTTCCTCGAGTGTGTGAATGGTTAGTGGTATCCGTTAGGATTCACTATGGCGTAGCAGAGCGCGATGTTACGCTACTCGCCGTTCGAGGCCAAAAGGGCGTTGATTGATGAAGCATGACTTTCGGAGTTCGCTGACTTCATCATGGTATTGGTGATTGATGAAGCATGACCTTTAGGGTCCGCTGACTTCATCATGGGAGTATGCGATTGGTGGAACATGACCTTCGGGGTCCGCTGACTTCATCATGAGTGAGGTATTATATCGGTGGAGCATGACCTTCGGGGTCCGCTGACTTCATCCGGTGTTGAGATTGGTGAAGCATGATCTTCGGGTCCGCTGACTTCATCATGGTAGTGGATCGCGTGTGGTTTCGGATTCACGATGACGCGTGTGGTTTCGGTCATCTTATTGTGGAAGTGAGTCGCGTGTAGTTCGGATTCACAAATGACTCGTGTGGTTTCGGTCATTGTATTGAGGAGTGAGTCTCGAGTAGTTCGGATTCACAAATGGCTCGTGTAGTTCGGTCATTCCTCCGGGATAGTGACTCTCGTGTAGTTCGGATTCACTAAGGCTGTAGTTCGGCCAATCCCGATTGTTGTTGTGGTGAAGGTAGTGAGTCGCGTGTAGTTCGGATTCACTAAGGCGCGTGTGCTTTCGGCCAGCCTTCGTGTTGTGTGATCTGTCGGTTGTTTTATACACCGATGGTGGGGTCGTAAGGACCTTGATGTTGATCTGTTGGTTGTTTTATACACCAATGGTGGGGTCGTAAGGACCGTGTTGTGTGATCGATCGGGTGTTTTTATACGCCGATGGTGGGGTCGCGAGGATCATATGGTATGATTAGTGATGCGATAGCCGTGTTTCGCTCATATGATGTTACGGGTGTGACGATAGTCGATTTTGGTACACCTTGGGATCTAGCGTTGCCATGATCGTTTTGGGCGCTATCGGTTTTAACCGTTGGATTATGATGTTACGGTAGTTGCGTATTGGTCGTATTGCGCACTATAAAGGATGTTTAGTGATTGGTGTTATCCGTAAGGATTCGTTCGGATCGGTCTTCATCGTTTCGGGTTGTTGACCTTGGATTGAGACTTGGTTGCTTTTAGCAGTGTACTCGGTAAGGGTACGCTAAGGGGTTGATATCTCGGTTCGGGATTTGGTTGAGTTTTTCCCGATGTTAGGGAATGAGCATGGTTTTAGTGCTCGGGATTGTGAATTGATAAATCACGTGTGACGATTTAGTTATTAATGGCGATTCATTGGGAAGGATTGCTTAGGAAAGTCGGATTGGGGCTATGTTTGAGGACCGTTGAGTGAGGTCTGTTCGGTTACGTGTTGCAGATCGCGAGGACGCGATCGTGTTTAAGTGGGGCAGAGTTGTAAGACCCTGTTTCTGTTTCTGATTTTGCAGTAGATCGGGACGCCGTCCAACCTTCGGGATGCCGTCCAGCAAAGAAGGATGGGACGCCGTCCAAGATTCGGGACGCCGTCCAAACTGTCTGTCGAGCCAGCTGTTTTAATTAATTAAAAAAGGGTAAAATGGTAAATTCACTTGGATGCCGGTTTGGAGCCTTCAAGGATGGTTCCTTGGTCATTTGTAGATGATATTTCATCCTCACAAACACTCTCAACCTTATCTAGAGAGAGAGGAGGGTTTTAGAGAGAGAGGTGGATTTGGAGAAGAAGGAGTCAGATTCTCGCAAAAGCTCGGGTTCTAAAGTTGTTCATCTCGTTCACGGCTACATTGTGGTGGTATTGGTAAGGTCAAACTCCGAATTTCATTTGTTAGATTTGATATTCAAGTTAGGGTTTTGAGTTAGTTTGTTATGAAACCCTTATATATGATGAAATGGGTTTATGGTGACTTGTTGTTCTTGTCACTTGGCAGGTTTTGGGTCGGTTGACGATTTGGCCTTGATTAGGGTTTGATCTTGAGTTTAATCACTAGGATTAGTGATTTTGGAAGTGTTGGAACCCTTTTGGGTGAGTTTGGTTAACTAATTTTGAAATGGGTCAAAATTAGGGTTTTGGTGTCATAATGGGTATGACACGTGTTTAACACTTGTGATCGGGCTTAATCGGTGTGTTAGGACCATTTTCACTCGTGTTAGTGGATATTGGTTAGTGTGGGCGCGTTTCGTGCTTGGAAATGCAAATGGGTCGAATTTGCACTAGGTGTCAATTGGGTTGGTTTGTAAGTCAACCCTAATTGTGTTGTTGTGTTTGTGATAATTGAATAGGTACTTTCCATTTGGCGCGTTGCGGATTACTTGGAAGCATTCATCAAGACGACTAGGTGAGTGTTAATATCCTATATGCATATGTATGTGTAGGATGGGTGCGGGTCGGGTGAAGTGGTTCTCGGTTATAGAGCTAACTTCACATATAGGTGGATTTGATGGACTTGCGTTTAGGTCCAATTGGCACGGTTGTGCGTTTTGGTTGACCACCTTTGGCGGGGTACACGGTTTGTGTGTACGTTATCACACGTGTTTGTAATGTGGAAAATATAACCCCAATGGCGAAGGGTTGATATTGTTGTGATGTGGATAACCCCGATGTGGTGGATTTTATAATCCCGTGACCGTGGGTTTTGAATTGGAGAAGTGGATCTCGTGTAGTTCGGATTCACGATGACGCGTGTAGTTCGGTCATCTTATTGGAAATGAATCTCGTGTAGTTCGGATTCATGGTGACTCGTGTAGTTCGGTCATCTTATTGAGGTAGTAATCTCGTGTGGTTTCGAATTACTAAGGCTCGTGTAGTTCGGCCTACCTCGATGTTGTGAAGATAGTAATCTCGTGTGGTTTCGGATTACTAAGGCTCGTGTAGTTCGGCCAATCTTCATTGTGGCGTTTGGTATTCGGTAATGGGTTAAGGGGTTAACCTTATTCGTTTTATATTGTTATATATATACTGTTGTATTATCTTGATGTAGCTAACCCTACGGGTGTAGCTTCTTGGCATTGTTCACATCGTCGTGGGTGAACTTACCTTATTTGTTGGCTTTGTTAGCTTGTTGCTTAGTGACTACGGTATGCTTAGTTTAGTGCCTTATACATGGATGCTTCGGTATGCGGTATTTGATATTTTGTGGCGTGTCCATTTTATACATATATATGTATGTAGTATATTCTCATTCACTAAGCGTTAGCTTACCCTCTCGTTGTTTACATTTTTATAGATTGCATGGATACGGTGGCTCGGGTAAGCGCGGGGACTAGTGAACTTGCGTAGTTGCTTTAGAAGACTTGCTTTTGGATTTGATTAGGATTGGGTAGCGTGTCCCCCAATCCCATGCTCGGTCTATGTTTTTGTATAAACTAATGGGTCGAAATAGTCACTTGTGGTATTTTGGGTCGATGTGGGCCCGGTGTCGTAAAACTCGGTTTTTATTGTGAAAAACTCTTAGTTTAAACTATTGTAATCTATTGTGAAAGTGTTTTGGTTTAAAAGTGTCGGGAAGCGGGTTTTCGCCCGCGTGTGTTCAAAAAACTAATCAGAATGTTTTAGTACATCTGGACGCCGTCCCAGATGGCTGGACGCCGTCCCAGTCTTAAGTGCTGGACGCCGTCCAAGTTTTTGGACGCCGTCCAGATCAACTGTTCCAGAAATTTTTTTTTTGTGGCACGTTTTCGGATGGTTAACGGGTTGGGTCGTTACAGACATGCAGACACGGTCGAAGTCCAGACTCACTAATGCATCTAAACAACTATCAGTTTGACACACTAATGTAAGACCTGGTTCGCTAAGACCACCGCTCTGATACCACCTGTGACGACCCGTCCTAATCCACCTGGACGAAGTCATCAACATCTGGTCCCATTGCGAGGTACTGACCTAAATATGCCATGTACGACTCCAAGTAATATCTTTAAAATGAGCAAATGCACAACGGAAGATTTCTTTCATACCTGAGAATAAACATGCTTAAAAGTGTCAACTAAAAGGTTGGTGAGTTCATAGGTTTATCATAACAATCAGTTTAATATACTAATAGACCATAAGATTTCCGTTTATAAATATATGTACACTCGCAAGTGTATAAAAGTATTCTATAAGCTGTAGGCACCCGGTAACAAGCCTTAACGTTCATATTTTACCCTCTGAAGTACACCGGATCAGGTGTGTTTAGAATAACCTCGAAGTACTAAAGCATCCCATAGTCAGGATGGGGTTTGTCAGGCCCAATAGATCTATCTTTAGGATTCGCGCCTACCGTACATAGACAAGTAGTTTAATGTTACCAAGCTAAGGGTATATTTCTGGTTTAAACCCACGTAGAATTAGTTTTAGTACTTGTGCCTATTTCGTAAAACATTTACAAAAACAGCGCATGTATTCTCAGTCCCAAAAATATATATAAAAGGGAGCAAATGAAATTTACCATAATGTATTTTGTAGTAAAAATACATAGAACGACATTGAACAAGTATAGGGTTGGTCTCGGATTCACGAACCTATATCATTTATATATATATTTATCAACACATATAATGATAATCGAACAAGTTACATATTATTAGTGATATAATTGTTATTTTAATGTTTCATTAATAACCTCATTACATATATTTATATTTTTATATACTTTTACTTACTAATTAATATTTATTATAAAAATATTAGTATAGTTATGTGTTATGTCATAAATATATTTTAATATAGAAAGTATTTATTTGATATACTAATAAAAATGATAAAAATGTTACATGATAATATAATGATAATAATAATAATAAAGTGATAAATTAATAATAATAATAATAATAATAATAATAATAATAATAATAATAATAATAATGATAATAATAATAATAATAATAATAATAATAATAAATAAAAATAAGAAAATTACCTTTGGAGTAAAAAAAAAAGAAATTATTTGTCAGAGCCGGGACTTGAACCCGCGACCTCACACTAACACACAACAGCCTTGACCATTCCAGCTATTTATATTTTCTGATTTAAAACTGTTTTCGATTAATTATAAATCGTATCTCCTTTCTTCCCTAATTTCTTCTTCTTCTTAATTCTAATCGACCAAAATTCCATCCCTTAATCAAAATACGAACTAAAATTTGATTTTAGGATATTTAAACAAACAATAATCGACTTATAATGATTGGAATTATCAAAATATAAAATAAAAACCTCAAACAGAGGTACCTGTCGTTTGAAAAAAAAAAAACGAGACCTCATATGGTGATTTTGAAATTTAAAGGGATTTAGATATAACTTACAACATGAAATAGTTTATAAACGACTCCTAGAAACTGTATGAATCCTTAATTTGGTTTGAAACTTCGAATTGTACTCTAATTTTCCTAAGAACAGAAAGTTGACTTTTTAAATTCTAAATTTTGACTTCGAAAATTCATAATCAAAAGGAGAAATTAAAAGCTGAAACTTGGTAGATATATTCATTAGAGCACTCTGAACCTATCCTCATTTATAGATTTTAAGAATTTATAACAATTTCAGGATTTCAAAAATTGTATAGAAACAGAAGTACGAGCGGTAATAAAAGAAGAAAAGAATTATTTGACAGACTCTAATAATCACAGCCGGTTTATAATTGATATGGGACATGAAAGAAGGGTATGATTTTCTCAATTTTTCTGAATAGTTTGTTTGTTAATTACAGCTAAGTGATTGAATAAATCAAATCTCAAGGACAGGAAATTATATAAAAAATATTATAAGCTTGAAACAGATAGTTACCTGATTTTGTTGATTTCTGTTTTGGAATCGAATAGCTGAACAAATAACTCGACAAATTTAACAGAAGATAGTGACTTGCAACTGGTTACATAATAGACAAATAATTCATATTTATATTTGTATATGTATTAGTATATATATATACTAATTCGTATATATATCTATTATATATTGGTTACTGGATTTTTCTATATTAGATTATTGATACTCATTTATATAGCGGTACTTATATATATATATATATATATATATATATATATATATATATATATATATATATATATATATATCTGTATGTTTAAGTTTTGTAATGTTAATAAATGATATAAATCTATTAATAATTTTTAATAAGACTACTAATAATACTAGAAACATAATATTGATAATTTTATTAATTAAATTTTATCAAACTTTTACTAATAATAACAAAATGATATTATTACTAATAATACTAATCATAATAATATTAATAGTGATAATAATATAATGATTTATATATATATATTAGTTTTCTTTTTAATAATTACCAATATAGATGTTAATATTGGAAGTAATAACTATATCAATTATAGTTTAGCTCATAATTAGACTTATTATATTAATATTACATTTTATTAATTTTGTAATATGTACACTAGCATATCTTAAATATTCAAACATTACAATATATAGAATTTATGTATTCATTTTAGTAACAACTTATTTACTCTATCTCAGTTTATATTTTTAATTGAAATAATTAAATTGTGTTATTTCAACTCATTATATACATACTTTTGTTTACAATTTTATATATATATATATATATATATATATATATATATATATATATATATATATATATATATATATATATATATATATATATTTACATAATTATTTACTCATAGGTTCGTGAATCGTCGGGATGATAGAAGTCAATTGATAATTGAATATATGAACATAGTTCCAAAATTTTCGAGACTCAACATTATAGACTTTGATTATCGTGTTAAAATATTAAATCGTATCAAGAGTTTGGTTCAAAATTAGTCGAATTTTTCCGGGTTGTGACAGTATCAATATCTTAATATGATTCATATGTACCTAGTAAGACGTTGTTATAACGATAATCGTTATATATATCGTTTTCGAGTTTCTTAATTTAATAGTCTCATTTTTATGTATATAACACATTGTTAAAATACCTAATGAGATACCTACTTATAATAAAATCATGTTAACTATATATATAACCATATATATGTCATCGTATAGTTTTTATAAGTTTTAACGTTCGTGAATCACAGGTCAACTTAGGTGGTCAATTGTCTATATGAAACCTATTTCAATTAATCAAGTCTTAACAAGTTTGATTGCTTAACACGTTGGAAACATTTAGTCATGTAAATATCAATCTCAATTAATATATATAAACATGAAAAAGTTTGGGTCACTACACCTTTAGCGTACCCTTATCATGTACAATGCTAAAGTAACAATACACCAATAATATGGCCAACAAACAATACAATGGAGCCGACGAAAAGTAAATCCTCACGAATGGATACCACTTGCCCCACATCCTCATGCGTACGTGGCCGACGAAAAGCAGTAGATCAAATGTTAACCACTTACCACTATGCAACAAAAGGCCGACAAAAAGCACATCCTTACGTATCACACTTACCTCTCCTCACACATGGCCAAACAAAAGCGATTTCTAACGAAAAACGCATTCCACACACTAATAAGTAGCCGACGAAAAGTGAATCCTAACGGATAACACTTACTACTTATCACACTCTAACCGTAGCCAACAAAAAGTGAATCCTCGCAATTGGATAGTGATGTGTGCGAGATGGTGTATAAAATAGTTATAATTTTACAAGGAAATACTATTAAATACGATACAATTTTACACAAGTTATTTATTTTTTTATAGAGTGGATATACCTAAACCTTGCTACAACACTTATAGGCAGTGTACCTAATCGTACAGTAGTGTAGTTTTTAGTAAGTCCGGTTCGTCCACAGGGAACTCTAGCCAAGCTTAACGCTATATTTGTAACTTATAATTGTAAAAATACAAAAATATATATAAGTAGTATTATTATTATAAAAGGGGGTTTTTACAGTTTAATGACCGGTTTGTCGATTTTAAAACTTTAGTCGCAGTTAAAACCTAATGTAAAATATTAAATATATAAAAGACTTAATTTAAAGCGTAAAGTAAATAACGATAATGAAATTGCGATAAATAAAAGTGCGATAAAATAAAATTGCGATAATTAAAGATAACGATAATTAAAAGTGCAATTAAATATGAAATAAAAGAATTATGCTTATTTAAACTTCCGTAATCATGATGTTTGACGTGTTGTTTTTAGTTTATTCCCATGGGTTAATTGTCCTTTGTCCTGGATTATTCGATATGTCCATACGGATTTGTCCATAATAGTCCATCAGTCATAATCATAAAGTGCAAAAGTCTTCGTTAAATTATTCTTATTCCCGAAGTCAAATATTCCAACTAATTGGGGATTCGAATTGTAACAAGGTCTTAATACTTTGTTTAATGAATACACCAGGTTATCGACTGCGTGTAATCCAAGGTTTTACTACTTTGTTAACAATTACACCAATTACCCTTGAATGTAATCCACCCCTGTTTCAACAAGTCTATTAACTATTAATCCAGTTCCGTGTTCGGTAAAATGAACAATTATTGGTATTTATAGATATCCCGCCCACCGTACCCAGTCAAGCGTATGTGGTTATATATAAATACGTCAAATTATAAGTCTATATATTAAATTAACGAGGTATCATTTAGTTAATATAAAACCCATTAATAGCCCATAGTCTAATTTCCACAAGTGTCGTTCTTTTATCCAAACCCCAATTGTGGTACAAAGCCCAATTACCCAATTTTAATATTTAGCCCAACATCACGATTACTTCAGCATTAAATAAGCATAATAATAACTTAGCTACGAGAAATTAAATTAAAAAGGTTGAACATAACTTACAATGATTAAAAATAGCGTAGCGTTACACGAACAGAATTTCGACTTACACCCTTACAACATTCGCTAACATACCCTTATTATTAGAATTAAAATTAAAATTAAAATTATAATATATATATATATATATATATATATATATATATATATATATATATATATATATATATATATATATATATATATACGAGTGAGAGATAGATGAAAGATATATGGATGGTTATATGATCAACCAAAACCGTGAATTTATAGGCATGTGGCCAGCTACCTACTACCATGTGATCGCATGGATTTAACACTTCCAGGCCATGCGATCGCATGGCCTGCTTTTCCAGCTCACAGGTCTTTGTTTGTTTATTTACCGACGTTTTAATAAATAAATATAATATATAAATAATTTTAAGTATGATTTAAATATTATATTATATTTATGTGCATAGTTGACTTGTAATTTTTAGTCCGTTGCGTCAAGCGTTGAGAGTTGACTCTGGTCCCGGTTCCAGATTTTTGAACGTCCTTGCGTACAATTTAATATCTTGTATTTTGCGTTTCGCGTCTTGTACTCTTGTAATTTTGAGACGTTTCTCACCAATAATTTGAAACACTTTAATTGTACTTTGTACTTTTGAGCTTTTTGGTCGTTTGTATCTTCAATTCGTCGAATCTGTCTTTTGTCTTCACCTTTTATTATTTAAACGAATATCACTTGTAAATAGAACAGTTGCAACTAAAAGCTTGTCTTTCTTGAGGGATAATGCTATTAAATATATGTTCGTTTTTAGCATTATCAAATATTCACACACTTGAGCGTTGCTTGTCCTCAAGCAATATAGTGTTGAAATAAAAATACTAGAATCACTTCTTTATTCTTCACACTTTGTACATCAATGATTTCTATACAGCGGTATAAACAATGGTAGTAACGATGTGGTTTACAGTCCCACATGACTATAAAATTTAGATCCCTTAAGGAAATTGGATCTTTATGAAAACATTTGATCTTTTAAAATTAAATCTAGCTTTTACCCTAGATAAGTTTTCCGGAATAACCCTTCACCGGTGTTTGCAAATTATTTTTGTCGGTTTTGTGGGTTTCAGATTTTAAAATTTTAGCTCAAAACTTGCAGTTTTGTGTCACCCACTTTCTAACCTTGTATTAGGAAAGCAACACGTCCAATATACTTGCTCCGTATATTACCTTTCGGTAAACTACCGTCCGATTGTAAAGGAAAGCGTTGAACAAGCAACTGTTAAAGTAATGTCCCCTAACATGCTTTTAATTATGGTCTATAACATGTCGGATGCAATTACTATCATTTGTAGGAGCAATAGTAAAGATCACCCTATAGTTTTTCGGTCTGGCACAAGGTCCTGTTTTCGACCATGCTATGCAACCACCGTTCTTACGGTTGACACCCGATTTGGTTCAGGTGACCTAATGAATTCCAGGTGAATTCCTAGGATTTTACGTTCAATGTTAATGAACGCATTAAAAATGGGTTTTTCAGAAAGCAAATAGGTTTGTAATTTTGATCAAAATATTTTCTCCTCCAAGCTCGAGTTTAGATATCATCGAATTCCATGAGTTTGTAATTCTCAATCTTTAAAGTCAATATCAAGGATTGAGTAATATTAGGCTTAAAAGCTGATTTTTAATCTTTAAGGAGATTATCCTTTCTGGGGGTCTGATTCATTAGTCTTATCAAGCTAATTTGCACGGCGTCCTCCCCATTTTACGAGACAGATCTTCTCATGGTTAGGATAAGTCTGACCACTTGGCGACCCTGTTTGATGTTGAGGTCCGTGGATTTCCTGCTGATTTTAGAGATGACTTTTCTGGATTTTTCGTCAACCTACAGCTGGTCTGGACGACAACTTCATGACCTAAATCAAGGAGCGCGTGTCTTTTTCGGAAGACTTTACTTCCTTTTAATGATGGAATTGATTCATCGTGTAGATCCATCTTTCTTTCAAATATATTACAGTAAATCGGGTAAAACTGATTAGTTTAGCCTAAAGCAAAAGCATCTTCAGATATTTGTACAAAAATATGTGATATATGTTCAAAATAACTTGGTAAATTTTTCCCACACTTGGCTTTTATTTTCCTTTCTTTGCCTTTTTATTGTCCTCTATTCCATTTTAAATGACTTCTAATATTTTGGTTTATTTCTCAATTTATTTCCTTTCCGAGGTAACAATAATTTCGGTGTTAACACCTAGTTTTATCATTCATAAATATGTATAAACATGATTTTGAATTCATTTAATTGAAAATTTTGAAAATTTTACTAGAATTGGGTAGTCAGTATATAAGACTAGGGCTGTTCTTTATTATCAGAGAGCACTAGATTCTAATACAACTACTGCTTTACTAGTATTTTTAATGGTAACCAAGTGTTTAAATTTAAAATTAAAAATCCGAAAGAATTTAACCCCTTCCCACACTTAAGATCTTGCAATGCCTTCATTTGCAAGAAATTAGTAACAATTTAAATTATTGAGGGTGATTAGCGTAGAAAAATGATTAAATTTTACCAAAGTTTACAAATTTATTGGCGTTTGTTTGTTGAATGATAAATGGTGCACATCATTTGTTCATTCCATCTTGTTGTTACATCACTTTTGTTTTTCGTTTTGTCGTCAAAAGTACTAGCTTTTACTGAACTTAATACCAATCTTTGAAAATGCGTTGTTTTACCCTGTTGTGTACAATTGATAATATACATACATACAAATATAAACATGCATGGTAATTTGAAATGGGACTTAAAATCTCACTTTCAAATCAAATATGAAATATTAGTACAAAATAATAAAAATATTAAACAATACATTAATGTATCACAATATCATATGTTTAAACATAAATAAAAATCATAAAAAGATAAAAATTATAGAAATCACCAACGGAACTATATCAATTTGGATAGGGGTTCCAGTTCATGTCGTCATCCGGGTTCCATGGTTGGTGATAGGTGTACTGGTAGGCCTGGTTAGGGTCGTAGAGAGTATATGGTGGTCTCATCTCGGGCTGGTGTGGAGGATAGTAAGCGGGTCGGGTCGGAACGTAGTGATCCTGAGGTGACAGCCGGCTCATAATCTGTCGCTGATGATAGTCCCATCTATCATGATGTCTTTGCATGGAATGCTCGTAATCATTCCGGGCTTGCCACTGCTCCATCCGACTAAATCTTTCCCCGTTTTTCATATCTACCTCATCTACACGCTGGTAGACGTCAGTCATAGCCTCCCTAATGACATCCCTAATGTCATTCGCTTCCTCCATTTCCTCATCTGAAACTCTCTCTACCTGAGGATGACTACCTTCATAGGGTACTGGCTGGTTGCGTCTGCTCTTTAATACCTTAGCACCCTGATAGACCTTTAATCCAAAAGGCTTAACATGTTCCCTACATTCCAAAAGTGGACCCCCTTGGTCCCTATCTACACCCAAATACTCTACAATGAGAGTAACAAAAATAGCTCCTCCTATTATTCCCCCTTCCTGTATTCCTTCCACCATCTTAGACAAATAAAAACCAACACAGTAGGGGATATTAACAAATATTCTTGGGTCTCAAATACACTTTAGGTAAAATAAATCATGTAAGGTCATTTTCTCCTTGTTGTGACCTCTCTGTGTAATCGAGTTAGCCAGAAATCTATGAACTATTCGAAGTTCGGCTTTGTTAATATGTAAGTAGGAGTGTTTTCCTCCCAGCGTAAAAACATTATAGTTTGACATATGCCTCCAGACGGCGTTCGTGTCAAAATTCCTATCTACCCTTTCACCAGGATAAATCAAATTCATACAATCGGGTAGTAGTAATTCACAAGGAGTATATATCTGTAAAGCCCTGGCCATGTCCAGCATGGACATCCTGTACATCCTATGGCCAAGTATAAATCTAAGAAAACTTCTATCATCTAATCTATCTACATCAACATTTAATGCTATAGTACTCATCAGCTCAACACACCATTCCTTATATACAGGTCTACGAATGGTGAAATGACGTTCCCAATCGGTAAAAGAAGAACTGTCATACCTTTGGATCAGATGCTCCCTAACTGAGTTAGCTAGTTGGACCCTTTCCAAAGGATCCCAATCGATTACCCTTGGCACTTCTACATTTTTCGGTAGCAGTTTGAATTTGTTACTTTGATATGCCGAGTAATCCCTCCAGCTTCTATCGAATCTCAGATTAGGATGCAATGTGTGTTCAGGAATTGTTGGGTATTCTATTGGCGGATGTATCGGAAATACTATAAAGGCATCAACAAATTGTAGCGGATCATAATAAGGTACGTGTTGATCAGGCTGTTGTTGTGGTTCATGTTGTTGCTCCGGTTCAGGTTCATATTGCATTTCTGGTTCAGGTTCTGGAGTAGGTCGTCTAGATGATGATGATGAACCTCCAGTTTCAGTATTAGTAAATCTCTGCAAAACACATTAAACACAAAATTTGTGCATCCAAATATGCATTAATGTTAGCAAAATAACAAATTAACACAATTACAATAACATGTTAAATCAAAATTAAACTTATACACATTTTCACAATTTTAACAATTCTACACTTTTTCAAATAAGCATAAATGAAAATGTATACAAAGTTCATAAGCATTCAACTCAAATAACATGTTAAAACAACCATTACTAGCAATTAAACAAGTCTCAAATGGCAATTATATCAAATTAATCAAGTTCATGAATTTTGGACCTAAAAAGTCCACTTTAATTCTCAAAAATCATGTTTAGGATCAAAGTTTGGATCATTTAGCTACCTAAACATGTTACACTACTTAATTTAGCAATAATTCATGACAAAAATCGGCCATAACCTGTTTATATCAAAAAGCCCCAAATTGCTCAAGAACACAAACCCTAGATTTCTAAAATTTTTGAAGTTTTTGACTTTAAATCATGTTAAATAGCATCAATCTAGGTTATACATGCATAAAATACTAACAATATAACTCTAATTACACTAGAAACTAACAAAATCAAATTAGGAAAAATATAGCTCAAGAACACTTAAAATCAAATTTAAAGAGGTTTAGGGTTGAAATTGTTACCCTTTTTGATAAACTCCTTATCAAATTCATATTTAGAGCAGATTGTAGCGAAAAATTTGGTTTAATTTGGTGAAAATTTGATGAAAATTAGAGGTGATATGGGAGTGTATTCGTGTATGTGTGTGTTGGAGTGGAGAGAGCAGAACAGTCGACTGGCTTTTTGATCCTGGCCAATTTTTCAGTTCCATGCGATCGCATGGATCCTAAGGCTAAATCTCATGTGATCGCATGGGGTCCGGGTACAGTGATTTTTGCCCTTTTTTTTAATATAAAAACCTTATACTTAATAAAACATATAATTAATAAAAAAATTAAAATTTTGTTTCTTTTTAGGATGAGGTCGTTTCGGATCGTTGTCCTAGTCCGTCCCTCAACAAAATTTTTAAAATTTTGTCATTTTTAAACGCGGTTGTTTTAAAAGCAAAGATTTTTGGATTTTTTAAATGTTTTTGGCATACTTTAATTCAATAAGCTTAAAAATAATGATAATAAAAGTTCTCGTCCCTCCCTTGGGTAGAGCAATTTCTGTTCAACGACCTAGTTTTCAACTCACGATGAATTTTAAAAATCAAAATTTTAACTTAGCGAAATAAAGTAAATTTTGTTTTTAAATTCACACCAAACTTAAATTTAAAATGCATAAAATTAAAAATTAATATTATGAAAATTGAAAATTCACACCAAACTTTTATTATAATTTTGTTTTTATACATACAAACTTATATTAAAAATATTAAATTTTCAAATATTTACAAACTTAAATATATTGATTTTAAAAAGTTACATTAATAATTTAATATTAATTTTAAAAACAAAGTAAAAATAAAATTTAAAATCTTTTTGGTCTTTTATTCCACTTTAATCAATCAAATATTATCAAAAATATACGCCCCTCTTTTCGGTAAAGTAATTTCGGTTCCATAACCTAGTTTAACTCATGACGGATTTTTGAAATATTTTGGTTTGATTGATTAAAGATATTTATACCTTAAGAATAAACGGTAAATTTCACAGTGATGTAATAAATTTTTGTATGATGTCAATAATTTCGGTCGCAAAACCTAATTTTATTGAATACCAATTTTATACTTTATAGCGAACGATTTAGCGTTTATTATCAAAAAGGTTAAAAGCAATAAAATAAAAATAAAAACTGTACAAACTTACCTGTGAGATAGAATTCTCAGTGACCTGCTTTAGCCCACTCATAGGATAGTCGGACTAATTGGTTTTCCATAGCTACATAGGCATTACCTCGAGCATTCAACGATTTTTCTTCAAAACATATGAACGGTCCTTCTCTACATAAAGTAACGAACTCGGTATTGGAATATGTCTGATTCGTCGAGCATTTTCTTTCGTGTGACCATTTTCCGCATTTGTGACATCTTTCAAGGTGTCGTGCTCTTCTTTTCGCTACAGATTTTGATTTTCCTTTACCAAAATGTAACTTATTATGATCGTTCCTGAGTTCTTTTCTTACTCCGTCCAATTTGGCTCTTATTACTGATACCAGGTCACTCGGGAGTGTGTCATTATTACCTTTAGTGATCAAAGCATGTAGCATTAGACCATGGTTCAGATCAAAGGAATTCTTCATCTCGTAAAACCTAAAAAAATAAAAATTCAGAATGGGGGGAGAAGACTAGTTCTTTAGGGTCTGCTAGGGAAAGACCATTCGGATTCCATTCTCGAAGACTACACGAAAACAGAATATCTAACTCTAACAGAAATACATATTACCCTAAAAAGATTCGAACCTTCCCACACTTAGTTAGATGTGGTGTTGAAATTGTGATTAACTTCGTTTTCAACTTCCATCGGACCATGTATGTAATGTTTAACTCTGTGACCATTAACTTTAAATTCAATCCCATTTGAATTTATTAACTCTATTGTTCCGTGTGGGAAAACTCTTTTGACTATAAATGGTCCAGACCATCTTGATTTCAATTTTCCAGGAAATAGCTTGAATCGTGAATTGAAAAGAAGAACTCTGTATCATTCCTTAAATTCTTTTGAACTTCTGATTCTGTTATCATGCCATTTCTTCGTTCTTTCTTTATAGATTAACGAATTTTCGTATGCTTCATGTCTTAATTCTTCTAATTCGTTTAATTGACTTAACCGTAGACGTCCAGCTTCATGTAAATCAAAATTGCATGTCTTCAAAGCCCAAAATGCTTTGTGTTCAATTTCTACTGGAAGATGACATGTTTTTTCGTAAATGAGTTTAAAAGGTGTGGTTCCAATTGGAGTTTTGTAGGCTGTTCTAAAAGCCCAGAGTGCATCCTCTAATTTCATGGACCATTCCTTCGGATTTGATCCTACGATTTTCTCTAGAATACGTTTTAAAGCTCGGTTGGTATTTTCAACTTGTCCACTTGTTTGTGGATGATAAGTGGTTGAGATTTTATGAGTTACTCTATATCTTTTGAGAACTTTCTCAAGTTGATTGTTACAAAAATGAGTACCCCGATCACTTATTAAAGCTTTCGGTGTTCCAAACCTTGCAAAAAGACGTTTTAAAAAGTTAACTACAACTCGTGCATCGTTAGTTGGGAGTGCTTGTGCTTCCGCCCATTTAGATACATAATCAATGGCAACGAGAATGTAGAGATTATTATGAGATTTTGGAAATGGACCCATAAAGTCAATACCCCAAACGTCAAATACTTCACATACTTGAATGACATTTTGTGGCATTTCATCACGTTGACTTATTTTTCCGGCCCTTTGACAAGCATCACAGGATTTGCAAAGAAGGTGTGCGTTCTTGAAAATTGTAGGCCAATAGAATCCAGCATCGTAAACTTTTCTTGCTGTGAGCTGAGGTCCATAATGCCCTCATGTTGGTCCTGTGTGACAATGGTTTAAGATTTAACTAGCTTCATTTCCGAATACACATCGGCGTATTATTCCATCGGGACAACTTTTAAACAAATGTTGATCATCCCAGAAATAGTGTTTTATATCACTAAAGAATTTCTTTCGTTTTTGGTACGACAACCCTTTTTCAAGGAATCCACATACTAAGTAGTTTGCATAGTCTGCAAATCATGGAATTTCATTATAATCTATCTTTAATAGATATTCATCAGGAAAGTTGTCTTGTATGGCAGATTCATTTAGAACTTATAATTCAGGATTTTCAAGACGAGAAAGATGATCAGCGGCGAGATTTTCTGCTCCCTTTTTATCTCGGATTTCAATATCAAACTCTTGTAAGAGTAAGATCCAATGGATTAATCGTGGTTTGGCATCTTGTTTCGAAAATAGGTATCTAAGAGCAGAATGGTCGGTATAGACCACCGTTTTAGCTAGAACGAGATATGAACGAAATTTGTCAAAAGAAAAAACAATAGCAAGGAGTTCTTTTTCAGTAGTTATGTAATTCGTTTGTGCTCCTTGTAACGTCTTACTAGCATAATATATAGGTTGAAATCGTTTTTCAATCCTTTGTCCTAAAACGGCTCCCATTGCAAAATCACTTGCATCGCACATTAGTTCAAACGGTAGATTCCAATTTGGAGTTATCATGATCGGCCCATTAGTGAGTTTTTCTTTAAGAATATTAAAAGATTTGATGCATTCATCTGAGAAGATGAATGGAGCATCCTTTTCTAGGAGTTTATTCATAGGAGTGGCAATTTTAGAAAAATCTTTTATGAAACGTCGGTAAAAACCGGCATGCCCTAGAAAACTCCTAACTCCTCTAACATTGGTGGGATGTGGAAGTTTAGCAATTACATCTACTTTAGCTCTATCCACTTCAATTCCTTCCTTTGAGATTTTATGTCCAAGAACGATGCCTTCTTTAACCATGAAATGGCATTTTTCCCAATTAAGAACTAGATTTGATTGTTCGCATCTAATAAGCATTCGTTCAAGATTAATCAAACATGATTCAAATGTATCACCGAAGACTGAAAAGTCATCCATGAAAACTTCCATGCATTCTTCTATCATGTAGTGAAGAATCGCCATCATGCACCTTTGAAAGGTTGCAGGGGCGTTGGAAAGTCCAAATGGCATACGTTTGTAAGCAAAAGTACCATAAGGCACATGAATGTGGTTTTCTCTTGGTCCTCAGGTGCTATTGGAATTTGAAAATATCCGGAAAAACCGTCAAGAAAACAATAGTAACTATTTCCGGCTAATCTTTCCAACATTTGATCAATGAAAGGTATGGGAAAGTGATCTTTTCTGGTGGCATCATTTAATTTTCTATAATCAATACAAACATGCCATCATGTTACAGTCCTAGTAGGAATAAGCTCATTTTTCTCATTTGTGATGACAGTCATGCCACCCTTCTTAGGTACGCATTGAAATGGGCTTACCCATAGACTATCAGAGATTAGATAAATTAAACCTGCATCTAGCAGTTTAATAATTTCTTTCTTAACAACATCTTGCATATTAGGATTTAGTCTTCGTTGGTGTTGCACATATGTTTTATGACCTTCTTCCATAAGGATTTTATGTGTGCAATACGAAGGACTTATTCCTTTAATATCATGAATCTTCCATGCAATAGCTGGTTTATGAGCTTTTAGCACAGAAATGAGTTGAGATTTTTCATTTTCAGTAAGAGAAGACGATATTATTACAGGTAATTCAGATTCACCATGTAAATAAGCGTATTCCAAATGGTTTGGAAGTGGCTTTAACTCTAATGTCGGTGGTTCTTCTATCAATGATTTATATCGATATCTGTCTTCTTCTTTTAGCATTTGAATTTCTTCTGTTGTTGGTTCATATCCATTAGCCATAAGTGTAGCTAACATTTCAGTTTCATCAATTGGTTCAGTTCCTTCTCCTAAAGAACATTCTCCTGTTCCTTGTAATTCTGGAAATTCTTCTAACAATTCTGCATGTGAATCTATAGTTTGAATATAATAACATGTATCATCTGCAGATTGTGGTTGTTGCATGGCTCTATCAACTAAAAAGGTAACACTCTCGTCCTCTATACTTAAGGTCAGTTTCTTACCGAACACGTCTATTATTGCTTTAGCCGTGTTTAAGAATGGTCTTCCTAATATAAGAGGAACTCGAGAATCTTCTTCCATGTCCAGAATAACAAAATCTACTGGAAATACTGAAGTACCAACTTTAACTAGCATGTTCTCCATTATCCCTCTAGGATATTTTACTGATCGATCGGCTAGTTGTATGCTTATTCGTGTTGGTTTCAATTCTCCAAGGTCTAGTTTAGCGTATAGTGAATACGGCATTAGATTTAAACTAGCACCTAAGTCTGCCAATGCTTCTATTGAACTAAGACTACCCAGAAAACATGGAATCATGAAACTCACTGGATCTGATAATTTTTCTGGTATCTTATTCAAAAGTACGGCAGAACAATTAGCATTCATAGTAACAGCAGAGAGTTCTTCCATTTTCTTTCTATTTGTGATCAGATCTTTCAAGAATTTAGCATATCTAGGCATTCCTAAAATCACATCAATGAAAGGAAGATTGACATTTATCTGTTTAAACATATCCAAGAATTTGGATTGCTCGGCTTCAAGTCTCTCTTTTCTCATTTTACTCGGGTAAGGAAGTGGTGGTTGATATGGTTTAACATAAGGTTTAGCCTTAACTGTGTTATCTTTATTAACCTTTTCAACTACCGGTTCTTTTTCCTTATCTTGCTCAGACAGTGGTTCTTGTGGAGTAGGAATAACTTCATCAGAAATTACAGGTATTTCAGGTGGTTTAAGTGTAATACCACTTCTTGTGGTAATGGCTTTAGATGTTTCATTCCGGGGGTTAGCATTTGTATCACTAGGTAAACTTTCCGGTTTTCTTTCACCTATCAACCTTGCTAGGTTGCTCACTTCTTGTTCTAGATTTTGAATAGAAGCTTGTTGATTTCTAAATGCTTGAGCATTTTGTTCATTGGTTTGTTTCTGAGATGTGAAAAACTGAGTTTGAGAATCAACTAGCTTTGACATCATGTCTTCTAAATTTGGCTTTTTATCATCGGTTTGTGGTGATTTGTTTTGAAAAATAGGTCTTTGCTGGTTGTAAGTATTATTGGATACTTGTTGATTGCTTGGACCTTGTTGGTTGTTGTATGGAACATTTCGGTTATAATTCTGGTTTTGATTGTAAATTGGTCCTGGCGGTTGATAATTATTCTGATAATTATTTCCAGGCCTTTGGTTTATATATGAAACATTCTCTCTTTGTTCCATTGTTAGTTCAATACTGAGACAATCTTTTGTTAAATGTGGTCTTCCACACTGCTCACAACTAATTCGTATTGAGTGAATATCCTTAGTCATCTTTTCCATTCGTCTCTCGACAGCAGTTATCTTTTCAGAAATGGAATCTAAGTCATGGCTAGAATCGGCTCTAGCTGCTTTAGATGATCTACCGATATCTTTTTCTTGATGCCACTCAAGTGAGTGAGAAGCAATGTTATCAATAATTTTGTAAGCATCAGTTGCGGTTTTCTTCATAATAGAACCACCAGCTGCTATATCGATGTCTTTTCTTGTAGTGATGTCGCATCCTTGGTAGAATATTTGTACTATTTGACAAGTGTCTAAACCATGTTGCGGACATCCTCTCAATAACTTTCCAAATCTTGTCCACGCTTCATATAAAGTTTCATTTGGCTTTTGTGTAACGTGACTATTTCTCCTTGAAGTCTCACGGCTTTAGATGCCGGAAAGAATTGTTTAAGAAATTTTTCAACTAAAACGTCCCATGTATCAATCGCCCCTTCAGGTAACGATTCTAACCAATCTTTGGCTTCTCCCTTTAAAGTCCAGGGAAATAACATGAGATATATCTGTTCATCCTCAACTTCTCGGATTTTAAATAGTGTACAGATCCTATTAAAGGTACGAAGATGTTCGTTTGAATCTTCCTTCGGTGCACCACTAAATTGGCATTGATTAGTTACCATGTGTAGAATTTGTCCTTTGATTTCATATTCTGGCGCATTAATGTCAGGTTGAGTAATTGCGTAACCTTGGCCAGTGCGTTTAGCTCGCATTCGGTCTTCCATACTTAGAGGTTCCAGATTTTCCATAATTGAATTTGTTGAATCTGAATCACTAGAGGATTCTGATTTAATGGTTGGTTCCTCTACAATCTCTGTTTGAATGATTGGTGGTTCCGGAGGAAAGATTAATGGTTCAGGATCTCTGAATTGTCCCTGAATATCCTCCGGATTCTCAATTGTGAGGTCGGGTTCAAAAAATGGATTATCGAAAATTTGAATTGGAGTACTTGGTCGACTGGATGAAGATTCTAAAGAAAAATCAACGGCGACAATATTTGCTAGATGTCTTGATCGAGTTACAGGAGGTGAACGTACAAAAGGTGGTGAACGTTTTGCTTGGTGCATTCACTGAATATCCTATTAGTTATAAAAAATAAAAATTATATAAGTTATCAAATTAATAGACTTTTCTGATGTTGCCCACGTTTCGAATAGCCAATAGATGCAGCAGGGAGCCAGAACCCTTTAAATCGGAAGCTCACAACTCAGCCACTAACAAATTCAACTATTACTACGAAACAGAAAATTTGGATGTCTATCAATTTAAACGCTTAAAATAATTTTTCGTTGAAATTTAAAGAAATTTTAGAGAAGAAATAGAAAATTCTAAGTCCTAAAAACTAGAGTGTCAAAAAATAATAGGCGTCGAAAAATAAAAATAAGAAGTAGCGCGTCGAAACTTAAAAAGGAACTAAAAACTAAGAATTAAAAGTTGCGTCTAAAGATATTAAAGCTTAAAAGAAATACTATATCCCAAATGGCAATAACTTAAAAAGTACTAAAATATAAAAACGGCGTCGCAAAATTCTAAAGCACCTAAATCTTAGTCTAAAGAAAAAGCACTTAAGGGATTTTACGGCAAAGCCTAAAAATCTAGAAATAAAAATAACTATGGCAAAAACTATGTCTTAAAACTAAATACGAGCGAAAAATATAAATATTACGCTAAAACGAATAAAAAGATACAAAATATAAAAATAAACTTAAAGTTGTAAAAAGTACAATTTATTAAAAATATTATTTTTATATTATTTATTTTATAAAAGTATTAATTTTATCATTTATTAAAACTAATTAAACTAAATAAAACAAATTAATTAAAACTTAAAATTAAATATTTAAATACATAACCCTAATTAGGGTTTTAATTAAATAATAATTATAATTATTACACCTTAATTATTACAGGAATCAGTCAACTGTGGCGTGTCAGGTATGTTCATGCGATCGCATGAATTTTTGCCTTCAGGCTCATGCGGTCGCATGAGCTAGGGTTTCGGGCCAGTATATGGGCTGCTACAGTACCAGGTCGAATGTTTTTATTATATTTTTTTTTCTGTTTTCTGTTTTAGATTAAATAAAATATAAATAACTTAACTAAAAATTTAATTTTAAAAACTAAAATAAAAATACTTTTATAAATTTTTAACAACACTTAACAACAAATATCTAGATTTTTTTATATATTTTCTTAAATTTTTTTTATTTTTTAAAAACGTATATTTTTAATAAAAACTTAATAAAACTCTAATAAAATCTTTTTTTTATATAGCGTTGCGCTTCCGGCATTTAAGCAAGAAGTCCCCGGCAGCAGCGCCAAAAATACTTGATGTGTGCGAGGTGGTGTATAAAATAGTTATAATTTTACAAGGAAATACTATTAAATACGATACAATTTTACACAATTTATTTATTTATTTATAGAGTGGATATACCTAAACCTTGCTACAACACTTATAGGCAGTGTACCTAATCGTACAGTAGTGTAGTTTTTAGTAAGTCCGGTTCGTCCACAGGGAACTCTAGCCAAGCTTAACGCTATATTTGTAACTTATAATTGTAAAAATACAAAAATATATATAAGTAGTATTATTATTATTATAAAAGGGGGTTTTTACCGTTTAATGACCGGTTTGTCGATTTTAAAACTTTAGTCGCAGTTAAAACCTAACGTAAAATATTAAATATATAAAAGACTTAATTTAAAGCGTAAAGTAAATAAAGATAATGAAATTGCGATAAATAAAAGTGCGATAAAATAAAATTGCGATAATTAAAGATAACGATAATTAAAAATGCAATTAAATATGAAATAACAGAATTATGCTTATTTAAACTTCCGTAATCATGATGTTTGACGTGTTGTTTTTAGTTTATTCCCATGGGTTAATTGTCCTTTGTCCTGGATTATTCGATATGTCCATACGGATTTGTCCATAATAGTCCATCAGTCATAATCATAAAGTGCGAAAGTCTTCGTTAAATTATTCTTATTCCCGAAGTCAAATATTCCAACTAATTGGGGATTCGAATTGTAACAAGGTCTTAATACTTTGTTTAATGAATACACTAGGTTATCGACTGCGTGTAATCCAAGGTTTTACTACTTTGTTAACAATTACACCAATTACCCTTGAATGTAATCCACCCCTGTTTCAACAAGTTTATTAGCTATTAATCCAGTTCCGTGTTAAGTAAAATGAACAATTATTGGTATTTATAGATATCCCGCCCACCGTATCCAGTCAAGCGTATGTGGTTATATATAAATACGTCAAATTATAAGTCTATATATTAAATTAACGAGGTATCGTTTAGTTAATATAAAACCCATTAATAGCCCATAGTCTAATTTCCACAAGTGTCGTTCTTTTATCCAAACCCCAATTATGGTACAAAGCCCAATTACCCAATTTTAATATTTAGTCCAACATCACGATTACTTCAGCATTAACTAAGCATAATAATAACTTAGCTACGAGACATTAAATTAAAAAGGTTGAACATAACTTACAATGATTAAAAATAGCGTAGCGTTACACGGACAGAATTTCGACTTACACCCTTACAACATTCGCTAACATACCCTTATTATTAGAATTAAAATTAAAATTAAAATTAAAATTATAATATATATATATATATATATATATATATATATATATATATATATATATATATATATATATATATATATATATATATATATATATATATATATATATATATATATATATATATATATATATATATATATGTATACGAGTGAGAGATAGATGAAAGATATATGGATGGTTATATGATCAACCAAAACCGCGAATTTATAGGCATGTGGCCAGCTACCTAATGCCATGCGATCGCATGGATTTAACACTTCTGGGCCATGCAATCGAATGGCCTGCTTTTCCAGCTCACAGGTCTTTGTTTGTTTATTTGCCGACGTTTTAATAAATAAATATAATATATAAATAATTTTAAGAATTATTTAAATATTATATTATATTTATGTGCATAGTTGACTTGTAATTTTTAGTCCGTTGCGTTGAGCGTTGAGAGTTGACTCTGGTCCATGTTCCGGATTTTCGAACGTCCTTGCGTACAATTTAATATCTTGTATTTTGCGTTTCGCGTCTTGTACTCTTGTAATTTTGAGACGTTTCTCACCAATAATTTGAAACACTTTAATTGTACTTTGTACTTTTGAGCTTTTTGGTCGTTTGCGTCTTCAATTCGTCGAATCTATCTTTTATCTTCACCTTTTATTATTTAAACGAATATCACTTGTAAACAGAACAGTTGCAACTAAAAGCTTGTCTTTCTTGAGGGATAATGCTATTAAATATATGTTCGTTTTTAGCATTATCAGATAGCACTTGCCACAATACATACAATATAACCGAAATTGCATTTCACCACAAAATCCATTAGTGTACTTAACACCGCGTAATCACTAATTTCCCGGGTGATGTCTTAAACACCGCGACTAACTCACCCCCATGACCATGTGGTGTCTTAAACACCGCGACAATTTCACATGTCAATCAAACCAATAAGTGGAGTCTTAAACACCGCGACTAATCCACCCAAGTAAAATCCATTATACACATGCACGCATCATACGTACGTGTACACAACGTCAACGCAATCGAGCAAGAACCACCTATATCGCACATAGGTACAAGACAACCATTCTCTAGCAAAGAATCCGACACGCACACCCCTTAACCGAGGGATTTCACCTTGCTCATCAAACACGTTCATTATCTCCCAACGAGATTTACCACATTACCACCTCGGTGATAATTTAAATCCAAAATCATAAGTACAATTTAACCGAAATTGTACACTACCACAAATCGACCAAATCTAGGTCCCGACACAAATTTCAGATCCACTATGAGCATCATCCAAAATCTCACACTAAAACCTCCTCGCGTGGGAGTGTATCTCCCCCACTTGGAACTACGTCCCATAACCGCATTATACAACCGTACAATGCTACCAAAGGTAGACTTTACTAACAATTGGGTTCACACGACCCATCACCATATCTTGCTCCAACCTTGAGCATACTAAGGACCTTAACCTATCTTTAAACACTTCGAACGAAAAGTGTACCACAAATTACACAAACTTTATTCTTGCAACCCTTCGATTGCCATAACTTGTTAAAGTTCTATCTAGTCACTCATGTACCTAAGGGTTTCTCTCCGGTACCCGAAGTACAATGTAACCACAATACCGTCGGAGTAGAACGTTACGCGTGCAGATATGAAAGAGGCACCTGACATCGCGTCACATAGACTCCACTATCAACATTCATCGAGACCGAAAAGCTCGACTTCGAGGGTTTCATTCATCCGATGTCACCCATCACAACACTAGAGCGACTTTAAGTCACTCGTACCCGACGAAACTTATGTTTGATCAATTACTACACAAAAGCGACTTCGTGCTACCAAAACAACACCAAAGCCCATTCTCATGGCTTGGTAAAAATCTTTTGCCCAACACTAAGGAATGCTTGGAAGCACCAAGTCCTACGCCCTTCGCCAGTCAACCGGACCATCCACATAGGGTAATTCCATCAGGAACGCTACCCCTCATTACACTATGCACTAACACAAAATGCATCAAACACATCATAAGTACGTTTCAATAAGATAGTCGAAAATTACCTGAACACCATCGTCAGGTTCTCACGCATCACCAACTAAATCCGGACACGCCGACTTTCAGTGTCCCTCCTTTCGACAATTAAAACATGTAACCTTGCTAGACTTCGCATTCGTACATTCACGCGACAAATGACCCCGTTGTCCGCAATTATAACACGTGGGTATGAACCCATCGGTACCACTCTTCTTCCCGCTTCCGCCTCCCTCGGAAGTACTCTTACTTTTCTTGTTCGAATGCATCGTGGTCTCGGACTTCCGTTTACTAATATCGGAAACACTTGCCTTCAAGACAAATGCCTCAAAACCCTTCACCATCTCAAACAATTCATCCAAAGTTTTCACCGAATTCCTACTAATCTTCTCTTGGTAGCGGTCGTCCAAGGTTCGGTAAAAGTCTTCTTTCAACATGTGATCATTCCCGACATACTCCGGGCAAAATTGGGTCTATGAAAAGAAAACGGATTTGAGAGTGTTTAAATCCATTGACCATTGCCTCAAAGCACGCAACTCGTCTTTAAGCTTAGAAATATCGGCCGAAGTTCGGTACTCCTTGAAAAATTCCTTCTTAAACTCGTCCCATGTGAACTCCATACATTGTTCATCACCATAGAGTTGAATTTTCGCATCCCACCACAACTTGGCATCACCCCTTAACATATACTACCATACCTCCCAACGAGCACTCTTAAGTGGGTCTCGTTCACCATCAAAAGTGGGAGGTTGAGCATCCTTGAAATTTTTGTAGTAGAAGTCTCGCCTTCTCACATTATCCTTGTGAAGGACAATCTTAACTTGTTCCTTAATTACTCGACTACTTCCTCGTTAATTGAGTCTAGGAACATCTTCCTAACGTCCTCTAGAAGTTCTGCCCTTTGACGTTTAAAGATGGCCTCAACTTTAGCCATGAACTCAGAGTCCTCGCCTTGATCACCATTATCATGTCCATTCCTCTTCTTCATTCTAAGAAATGAACTCGATTAGGAACGCAACACAAGTAAACTACATACACTGCCACGAACAATATTCATAATCACATAAATATGCCACCGTTCGTACATCCCATCTAGTTCAACACTTGTTGTACATCACTTGCTTGACTTGGCTTGCAACCGTAATAATGGTCGCGAATTATTATTACGCTCACACGCCATGCCGAGCTCATGAATACAACAATCATCTCGCTAGATGTTCAACACAAAACAACATGATTAGTAACATCATAATAAAAACATAGTTAGTTCACCTATTCTCTAAGGTACTAACTAAAACCCGAACCGACCCGTAATCCTACAAGCCCCGCATAATAGCACACACAAAAGTCTAAGTCTAGGCACCTATCTCAAGTCACCTAAATCCCTTAGACCATGCTCTGATACCACTTGTAACAACCCAACCCGTTAACCAACCAAAAATGTGGAATAAAAAAAAAACAGAACTGTCCAGATGGGGTGCGCGGCGCGCACAGGGCCTGGCAGCCCGCTGTCCATTTTTTCCAATTTTCATAAAAAGATCTCTTGCTTCCCGACACTTTTAGACCAAACGCTTTTCACAACATAATATAATATGTAAAACAAACACATTTCAATAATAAAATAAGTTTTATGACATCAAGCCCACATCGGCCGTTTTACGACTTTCGTACAAAATACAAGTTTTCGACTACATGAGTTTAAGTTCCAAACACGACTACGAGCATGATGTTTGGGGATAAACTACCCAATCCTAAGTCGAAACCAAAAGTAATCCAAGCAAGCATCAAAAGGGGAAATCATCTAATCCCGAGCATACCCTTGCCACGTCCGCCTCCGAACCTAAAAATGTAAACAACGAGAGGGTAAGCTAATGCTTAGTGAATGCAATACTCATATGCATATATTCATAATTCAATCACTTGCATACACCTACACAAACAACACAATATCATTAGCAAACCGCAATAAACGAATAAACGAATAATCATACGTACAATGCTAATAGAACTTACACAACCCAATATACCCAATGGCGACATTCGACTCGATAGTGGTCGACGAAAAGAGGTAGGTCAAATACGTTAACCACTTACCAACCATCGCAACGCGTACGTGACCGACGAAGAGCGGTAGGTCAATATCATTAACCACTCATCACTACGCCCCATGAGGCCGACGAAAAGTGCAATCGAAACGTTAGCACTTACCTCAATCACAAGGATGGCCCACGAAAAGCGAAACCGCTTACCATCCTACGATAAGTGGACAACGAAGAGCGAATCCCTAGACGGATAACACTCACCACTTACCCAAACACACATGTGGCTGATGAAGAGCGATAGGTCAAACATTAATCACTCGCCACATAACCAAATACTCACATGTGACCGACGAAGAGCGATAGGTCAAACGTTAATCACTCGTCACATGCTCACCTCCAATTGTGGTCGACAAAGATTCATTCCTTTCGGATATCACTCACCACGTTCCAAACACACACATACACACGTGGCTGACAAAGAGCGATAGCTCAAACGTTTATCACTCGCCACATTCACAAACCGAATATAGCCAACAAAGAGCTATCCACACGGATATCACTCACTATATTTTCCCGACTCAATTGTGGTCCACGAAAAGTGAATCCTAACGGATGTCACTTACCACTTTGCACGCAAGCAACCAAATTATATACATAAACGTATAAATATTCCACTCACCTTGATTACTTGAAAAGCAATCCCGCTTGAGCTCCTAATCATTCAAATGCAATTCACCTAAGTAATTCACAACAAGTAAGCCAAACACTCTAGCTTATAACTAAAATACCAATAAGTGCAATATTAACCCAATTGCACTTACTTCCTATTTGACTAAGTCAAATCTCACCCGAAACACCCATAATCACAATCGACTAGTGATTATGTTCCAACAACCCATTTACTCAAGGTTTCATTATCAAAACACATTACTTGCATCAATTTACACAAAACCCATTTTGACCTAATCTCAAGTCAAAACACCCATTTTCAAGTTTACACTAATAATCACTCATAACCTAAGTTAACAAGTGATTTCACATCCACACATGATTATCAACTAATCAATTTCATTATCCAACCCAAAACCTACCAACAATGGTTATCAACACCATTTACTAGCTCAATCACCCAATTATCAACTAGTGGGTTTACTCAAGAACACCCAAATCAAAACCCCAATTATGAACACTAAATCAAACTATGAAAACTCGGAGTTAGAACTTAACAATACTACCACAACGTAGCCAAGAGCGAGATGAACAACCTTAACACTTGAGCTTTTGATCAATTCAAGCTCCTTCTTCTCCAAATCTCCAAATCTCTTTCTAGAAATCTCTCTCTCTCTAAGAATGAAATGAGAGTGTTTGTGGATTTGAAATGTGGTCCAAAACTAGATCCAAAACTGATAATATGGCTACACATTCGGCCTCAAGTGAAAAGACCAAAATGCCCTTCATTTAACTCCAAATTGCAAAAAGCAGAATTCTGTCGCAGAGGCAGTGTGCGGCGCGCACCCCTCACCTTGCGCGATGCACACAAGGTCAAACTCAGTCTGCCAGTTTCAGTTTTAACTCAGTTTGATTATTCGATGTTTACGTACACCTGTGCACTTGGGTTTAGGGTCTTACATGTCCAATAGGTACAATTTTGATATTGTGGTGGACACTGTATTTTCCCTGTCAGGAAACGTGATCGTGAAAATTGTTAAGTGGATTATTCCACTTAATGGATGATTGTGAAGTGAGAGTGTCGGTTCTGATTGTCTCACATAGAGACACGCAGGTGTTGTTTTGGTTGCGAGAATGTGTACCATAGTGATGTGACCCGTAGGTTGCATTGAAATGTCGAGGCCATCCTTAACAGACGGTCTAGGTAGGAAGGTTCACCTGGATTTGGTGACTTTTTTGTGTGTCGTGTGACGAATTGCGAGAATTTTGTGATGATGATTCGCCGTTGATGGGATTTTATTATACGAATAGCCTTTATCCTAGTACTAGGAAGCCGTATTGTATGGTTCAGAGGAGAAACCCTATGACGATGCGTTGATGTTTCGCCTAACTCGTAGTGTATTATTGTCGTCCTGGATTAATCCAGTGACTGATAGTCGTGTGCGGATCGATCGGTGGGAAAGTGGTGCTTCTAAAGTGTTATTTTGGGGTTATCAAAATTTCTTCATTGAAGAATGACCCGGGTATGGAGCCGGAGGAAGTTGATTCTTGGTCTAGAGAATATTCAGGAATGATCGGTTGAGTAGTACGTTTATTAACCAATGGAGTACGGAGTTTTAAGGAAGCATAAATCCTTCTTAATTTGGATTAATGCAAGTCATGGTTCACGACGTAGTGGATTTTAGTAGATCGCGTTGGGTGGTGAGATTATTGATGTAGCTTGTTGCAAATTTTAGCCGAGAGGACTTGAAGTGATATGTGGTGTTTTTTGTATTTTCCTAAGTGGAAATTCTGGACTTCGAGTGTATGAGATATCGCTTGTTGTGGTAGTGCACGCTAGTGATTATTAGCGTGTGGTGAGATCTTAGAATTTACGGGGGATGTTATGGATGTCGGGCTTGATTGTGTTTCGTAGGATCGTGAGGAGTGACGACGATGATTGTCGGTGAATTGCTCTACTTTTGGTTTGATTGTGAAAAGTATTATACGTGTTGGATACTCGGTGTAGGAGCAAACGGTTGAGGTTGTTTTGTCTCGAGGGGTGATTACCCTTCCTCGTTGTAATATATGATGCGTTAGTGTACGAAGCAAGAAGTCGGATGCGTGATTGCTACATGTGTAACTCCGCTTTTGGAGGCGAAAATATTAGAGGGAGAAGTGCTTAACTTCTAGTATTTGGTGCGGATCACGAGGACGTGATCCAATCTAAGTGGGGGAGAGTTGTAAAACCCAAATAATTCTTGTACATAGAGTAAAAATGATGCACATTAAGTGTGTGAAGCGTGGAGGAAATTTAAAAGCTGATAGACTGTTTGAACCATCGTGCGTGCCGCGCATGGCTAGGGGTGCGCGCCGCGCACAACACCTGGCGACAGTTTTCTGTTTTCTGTTAATTAGAGTTAAATGAAGGGCAATTGTGTCTTTTCACTTGGGGTCAGATATGTAGCCTTAACACCAGAATTAGATCTAGTTTTGGATCATTTTCACATCCACTAAACACTCTCATCCATTCTTAGAGAGAGAGAGAGAGAGAGAGAGAGTTCTAGAGAGAGATTTTGGGTTTTCGAGAAGAAGAAGCTTGAATCGATCAAAAGCTCGAGTGTTAAAGTTGTTCATCTCGTTCTTGGCTACATTTTAGTAGTGTTGGTAAGCTCTAACTCTGAATTTAATTGTTAAGACTCTTGTTCATGTTTGGGGTTTGAGCTTGTTAGGGTTCTAAACCCCATTTCTCATGAATTTGGGGGTTTTGCTATATGTGTTGTGTAAGTAAACCCGATTATTGTGGGTTTAGGGTTTGAGGACGAATTTGTTCATGGTTTGGGTGTTAAATCACTAGCTTGTAAGTGTGTTAGTGTTTAGATGTTCATAAGAACATGTTTGTATGACAAAGTGGGTGTTAACCTTGATTTGGTGTCAAACTAAGTTTTGAGTCAAGATTTGAAGAATCAAGTATGTAAATGCTTGGTTCATGCGTTAAATGGTGTTTCAGAAAGTTAATCACTAGCCGTTAGTGATTAAGGATGTTTTCGGGACTTATGTCAAATGGGTGAATTGAATTGAGTCAAATTTGGTAATGACACTAATTTTGGATTAGTTGGATGATAAGCACTTTTGTTAAGTGTTTAATGGCGTTTGAAATGATTACTACCTAAGTAGTAATTTCGTGTTAAGACCTAGGTTGTTTTAAATGGTGCCAAGTATAATTTAGGTTAAATTATACTTGTTTGATGGGTCGAAATTACCACCCGTAGTGGTAATTGGTGAAGTCCCCTTTAGGTGTCTAAATGGGCGATTTGTGGAGGTCGGTATAAACCCTTGGTTAAGGGTGTTGGAGTCAAATTCTCTCGTAGAGAATGTATGTTGATTGTTTGTATACCTATATGTGTATTATAGGTAAAGGTTTTCTCGGTTGCGTTTGGAGGCGATTTACATACATGACTTGTGCGGGCATTTCGAGGTGAGTGGAATAATTATACATGTGTGTATGTAATGTATTTACTTGTGTGAAATGCGATATGGGTTTTAAGTTCGGGTATGCGATACCACATCGTGTTGGCATGGGATGAGGGTTTAAAGTTCGGGTAAGCGATACCTCATCATCATCGTGTGTGTGTGCGGGCGTGAAGTGTGGGTTTTAAATTTCGGATATGCGATACCACATTTCACGTGATGGGTGGGTTTTAAGTTCGGGTATGCGATACCACCCAAGGGACTAGTGATGCATACTAGTGGCGTCTGCGTGGCTAACGGTTCATTCGCGAGAATCGTTCCCTTTGTATGATTGGTTAACCATGGTTATGTGTTGTAGTATAGCATATTATATTGTTCGTGTTATATGATATCGTTTGTGCTACCTCGTGATATCGTGGATTTAGCGTTGTGCGTTGAAATGGTATGCTAATTTAAATTGCTAGTGTGTATGAGGTAGTTGTGTAAGCGGTTGCAAGTAAGTAGGTTGTATATGTATATGTATAACTATTGCATTCACTAAGCGTTAGCTTACCCCTCTCGTTGTTTACCTTTTTCAGGTATTGTGTCATGTGGCTACCTAGTTGTTAGACTAGTTTCGTAGGAGCGCTTAGGCTCGATGGGGTAGCTTTTGGATATACGGACGCGGATTGGGAATTTGGTAGTCCCCTGGATTACGCTCTTGGTATCGAGTTGGGTTATAGAGTCCTAACTCGTCGAAATGTAAATTGAGATTGAAACTTGTATTTTGTACGAAAGTCGTAAAACGGCCGATGTGGGCCCGGTGTTATAAAACTCGTTTCATTATTGGAACATGTTAGTTTTATCTAATATTATATGTTGTGAAAAGCGTTTCGTCTAAAAGTGTCGGGAAGTGGGAGATCTTTAATTGAAAATTGGAATTTTCAGACAGAAGCTGACTAGGCCTTGTGTGCGCCGCGCACAGGCAGTGGAGCATGCCGCGCACCCTTCTGTCATATATAAAAAAAAATTTGCTGCGTATTCGGTTGGATAACGAGTTGAGTCATTACATCTCTACGCGATAATACCAACAACTGCTTAATCTAGGGTATAATATTCGAAACTCTAACTTTAATTTATCGATTTAGATCTGTTTATATGCATGTAATGATGTTATATAGTCAATTAGTGCTCATGCTTATTGTTAAATATGGTTAAGTGCTTAAATCATTAACGTTGTGTAAAAATTGAATCTGTAAATTGTTGTTTTCGTATAGTAAACGACCTTTTATGGGGAATTTGAGTTAATGGTTGCATTCCTCTCGAAACGTTACCCAATTTAGATTCTGGATTCACTTGATTTCAATTTTTTTTGGATTTTATATGATTTTTCTAAGTTTGATATAAGTGATGATTCAAAACTGACGAACCTACGTTAACTATTTGGTAACTGCCATTGATTGGCTTCGATTTAGAACATCATCTTTTGATAGAAAGTATTAGACTTATTTACAAAACTTTTGGCACTGGTATCATGTCAAGAGTTATTTTTATAAAAATTTCAGAAGTTCCTACTACGATTGATACGTTTGAAACGAGTCAAACCTAATATATATTTTTTTCAACGTTTGAGGGATACAACCATTGTTTTGAAATTCATTTTTGGTCAGAGTTGACTATTTGACCTTAGTCAGTTTTGAGTTGACTTTTTTGACCATACGGTCTTGCTTTCAAATAAACGCATATGAGTTTATATTATATGAATACAATATTTTTCTTATTAAAAGTGTTTACATTATAAAATGAAACGATCATCCAAATCCGATCAAATTATCAAAGGTGTTGAATTTTATTTTTAATTTGAAAAACATTGACCTTCTCGAAAGTGTCGACTTTTTGGTTGACTTTTCGGATTGACTTTTGTTGACTTTTAATAAAATGGAGGAAACATTAATATTATCAAACAAGTCTAAAACCTTATATATATATAGTACTAAATAAAGAAGGTAATCATGACCCGTTTGAGTGGTCAAAGTTGATCGGTTTACTAAACAAGTTAAAGACATTTACGCAACGATTTCTAAAAGTGGAAACTTTTCTAATTATTTTTCATTTGAGATGAAATGAGTTGACTATTAGTCAAACTTGAGCACTTAGGACTATATTACACTATTACATGACATGGCATGACTTAAAATACTTGAACATACATATTGACCAACATGCCTCTAGGTTGAGTACACAAGTCAAGACTTACAACTTACATTTCGTTTGTTGATTACTTAGCTGCGTTATTAAGGTGAGTTCAAAGCCCCTTTTTACTATTTTATTTTGGGTGAGAAATCATGCATGCTCTTATTGTTTTACGGATACACACTTGTACAATTACTTACATTCTTACACATGAGTTGTAACCATAAATCCCTAGCTTCATATCGTTAATTATTGGGTTTGATAAGCGCAAATTGTTATGAATAGATCTATTGAGACTGACAATCTCCACTCGGGTTTAGTCTAACCTTTAACTGTCTGTCATAAACGAGTGCATAATCGTTTGACCTCTAACACTTGGGTTACGAGTGTCTTGTATTCGGGTACGTGGTAACATTCCGCAAACAACTTAAGCTTCGATATTTGGTGCTCATTATTTAGAATGCTTTTACGAACATGAATGCTTTCAAAAATACTTTTGAACTATGAAAATCTTGTGGTTTATCGCATACTACTATAATTCAAACCTGTGAATTCACCAACTTTATATTGATATCTTTTAGCATGTATTTCTCAGGTACATAGAAGTTGCTTCTGTTGTGCTATAGAGGTTAAGCTTAGAGAGAGTCACATGCTTGGTCTACATTGTTTACGAAAATTTGCATTCATACTTTTTATACATTAATTGGGATGTATCACTTTAGGAAGTATTGATCCATATTTTGAGTTGAAAACTTTTGTTTAAATAAATGAATGCACTTTTTGGTTAAAATGTCTCATATAGAGGGCATAACCATGCGATGGGACCGTTTGTTAATGATTGCACCAATAGAGATATTGGCGGGTCATTACGAAATGTTACCAAGGACTTGGCTTCAAATTAGCCAAAGTTGCTAAACGAGCGTAACTCAAGAGGTGGTATGTCAAACCACTTGATGTCTTCACGAATGATGACAATGCACAACTTCAATCTTCACATACATGCTTAAAACATCCCAATTCAAGCCTATTTATACTCTCTTCACACTTTCATAATCAACAACACAATCTAACCAAACTTTCTCCCTGGAAAGGTTCTAAATCAACAATATCGCAAGACATCATATTTAGATCAAACAAATCAATAATCAAACTTTTAGTGCAAACCTTTCTATGAGCATTCTTCAAACCACAAAATTTCAAACTTCACCTCTACCATCTAACTCTCCTCCTTATCAAGTCAAAGATTGCACAAATGCTTCACTTCGGTGTTTAGAGGGCCAATGTCATGAGTTACCCAAGAAAAGTTTGGCCTTAGGAAAAATAAGGCCTTAGATAACCATTTTTTCATTTTTACAACGAGAAAACAAGTCGAGTTTTTACACAAGACGAGTTTTCTGAAATTTTTTGATTTTTAAAGCTTTGTGCATCCGAGTGTCTTGTATACGGGTACGTGGTAACGTTCCACAAACAAGTTAAGCTTCGATATTGGGTGCTCATTATTTAGAATGCTTTTACGAACATGAATGCTTTCACAAATACTTTTGAACTATGAAAATCTTGTGGTCTATCATATACTAATGTTATCCAAACAAGTGAATTCACTAACATTATGTTGACATCTTTTAGCATGAATTTCTCAGGTACTTCGACATTGCTTCCGGTGTGCTATAGAGGTCAAGCTTAGAGAGAGTCACATGCTTGGTCTACATTGTTTATGAAACTTTGCATTCATACTTTTTATGCATTATTTGGGATGTATTACTTTTGGAATTGTTGATCAATATTTTGAGTTGAAAATTTTTGTTTAAATAAATGAATACACTTTTTGTTTAAGATGTCTCATATAGAGGACATAACCATGCTATGGGACCATTTGTTAATGACTGTGTCAATAGTGATTTTGGCGGGTCATTACGACATGTTACCCCACTCTCCCTTGGTTGAGAGTCAGATGATTTACTTGATGGATGTTTTTATAATAATAAACACTTGTAACAATCCATTCGAGTATCAAAATATTTCAACGTTGCAACGTAATTATTACCATCATACCACCAACAGTGTAAATCTAATTTTTTTAAGTTAAAATAAGTTTAAGTATAATGTAGTACTTGACTTATATGTAGTGTACATGTACCATTTGGTGAATATGAAACGAAACCACCTAAGAGGACAAATATGATAGAGAAATGGGGTAAGATGTGTAACACCCTGATTTTGATTTTTTTTTTTTTTTAGAAACACATCGGAAGAACATGTAATTACCAAATTAACCTTAGTTAATATTTACATAACATTGTTTACTGAAATGCCCCGTCCTAATCCATCCGGACAAAGTCCATTTCGATTATAAACGATTCACAATAGTTGGTTACATCGCGAGATACTTGACCTCTATATGATACATTTTTACAAACATTGCATTCGTTTTTAAAAGACAAACTTTCATTTCATTGAAAGTTGACAACATGCATACCATTTCATAATACATTCAACTATAATTGAATTAATCATAATCTTGATGAAATCAACGACTCGAATGCAACGTCTTTTGAAATATGTCATGAATGACTCCAAGTAATATCTCTAATTGAGTGATATTGCTCAATAACATCATATATATCTATCGCAATATCGTGTAAAATGCTCTAGAATCGAGGATAATGAAGGCGTTTCTACAAGTGATAATCCAAGATGCGCAAATTTGTATCGGAAGAGTGATTTACAAAGAGTTTTGATGATTTATGACATTGGTTGATCCCGATACGACTTAAGGTCTATTTAGTGCTCTAAAATGGTAAAACAAAGCTTCCAAGGTGTTAGGCTTCGTCCAAATAAAAGAGAATTGAAAAGAAAGCGAAACAGTGGATTTCAGCATATCTGAACGCCGTCCGGGGTTTTAGGACGCCGTCCAGTCTCTTGAAACAGGACGCCGTCCTGGATTTGAAGACGCCGTCTAGCTCTTAAGGACGGGACGCCGTCCAGCCTTTTTAGACGCCGTCCCGTAGTAGGTTTCAGCCGACTTTTGTGCTTTTTACCTACTTTCTCCACTTTAAAACTACTGTTTTGAGGGACTGTTTCATAACTTACGAACCAGAGAGTACAGAGACGATTTTTAGGAGCAAAATTGGAGAACTCCAAGCTCTTGGAAGAGGCTCAACATCAAGACATCAAAGATCAAAACCTTCATCATCCAAGAACTCCTTGTTCTTGTAGGTTATTCCTTGTTCTAAAACAATGATTTCAGTTGTTAATCTGATTGTTATGTTGTCTGTTACCATGATTGTTGGCTAGTTTCTATAATGCTTGTCTAGATTAATAACCAAGGTATTGGATGTAATCTTATTGATTGAATGTATTATGTGTGATAGATTAAAGCTTGAATTAAGAACCATGCTTATTGCTGTTAAAATCATTTGTATCTAGTTAATTGATATGTTGTTGATAAAGAGAACTCTTGTTGATGTATCATATTGATTTACAATCAACTTGTCTTAGATTGATTGTTTACTAAACCGGACCAAGGGGGTAAACTAGATTAAAATGGTTAAACAAAATAGGAATGAATTGTGTAGAGCGAACGCAAAGACAATTGTTATTCAAGTCTTTGATCTAGCTAATCAACTAGTCACAAACGAAAAGGTCTAAGTAATAGGGAACCCTCACTTAGTAATTCTAGTTTGAGTACTCGCTAAAGAGAACTCTTGGCGGGTCGATTTAGGTGATTAGCATGCTTATAATAGTTATTTGATTACAAATACAAGAACCATAGTGAAAAGGGAACCCTTGATCTTGTGATTGTGTTTGCGTGTTTATTCAAGAGAACTCTTAGTGAACCTATTAGATAACTTACACACATAATTATTCAATCAGGCCTTAATATCAAAACTTACATCCAATACCGAGGGTAAAATATCTAGATGAACATTTCATCTCTTTGATTTAAATCAAAACTATCTTACTTGCTTTCTTTGCATTTATTTTCATCTTATAAATTTAAAAGACCAAAAATATTGTTTTTACATTTAACCTTCTCTGATTTGGCTAAATCGTTAAATGGCCACCAAAACATAAAACTTGTACCTTTAAGTTTCATTTACTTAGTTAATCATAATATAGTTTCTAATTCTAGTTTGGCTAATACAACTGTCCTTGGAACGATACACGGAACTAAACCAGTTACTATACTACTACACGATCGGGTACACTGCCCGTTAGTGTGTAGAAATCTTTAATCGGTATTTTTCCATATTATTTTATACGACAATTTATACGACACTTCTCGCACATCAAGTTTTTGGCGCCGCTGCCGGGGACAGTTTTGTGTCAAAATAGAATTATTAACTGATTTGTGATTAAGTAGTTTCTTAATTATTTTAAATTTTTAATAGTCTTTGATTTTTAAACTTATAGAATCGGTATGTTTAATAGTTTTTGTTAGTTGTGTGATTGACAGTTTATAGGTCGCATATGCCACATACCCGAAGTTCAGAATCTCCATTACTTACACCGTTTACAGAACCTGATAGAAAGCTTGGTAGGATTTCAAAAGAAGTACTTGAAATTTTTGAATCTTCATCAAAGCAAGAAACCTTTGATTCAGAATCAAGTACGACCAAGCCTCGATATTCAGACTTTGGTAAACCCGTTCAACCCCCAAATTTTGAAATGGAAGGAGAAAGACCGTTGGTACCACGACAATCAATGGCAGCAAAGATGAAAGCAACCCGGACCGGACAAGGTAGTGCTATTACTCCACCTACTGGTGAGGTAAATTTTGAAATAAAAGGACCTATTCTTCAAATGATTAATAACAGGTGTCAATTTGGTGGTGGTCCGAATGAAGATGCAAACGAACATATTCGTCTCTTTCAAGAGATATGTCTTCTTTTTAAACTTAAACCAGAAACTGACCAGGCCATATTATTAAGACTTTTCCCTTGGACACTCCAAGGGAAAGCACGAAGTTGGTTAGATTCATTGGCCGAGGCTACGATAGAAACGTGGGATGGTATGTTGGAAAAATTTCTTAAGAAATATTTTCCAGCATCCAAGTCCGCGAGACTCCAACACGAAATTACCCAATTCTGTCAAAAGCCGATGGAAACCCTGTACGAAGCATGGAATCGATTTTCCAAAATGCTAAGAGGTTGTCCAAACCATGGTTTGGATACCTTTCAAAAGGTCCAAATCTTTTACAAAGGTTGTGATGTAGCAACCCGAATTTCAATTGACCAAGCGGCCGGTGGTTCTCTTATGGACAAAACCGAGCAAGAGGCTTATGAAATAATCGAGAAGCTAGCCGATTATTCTCATGAGTGGCATCAAGAACGCCCAATTACTCGTAATGCTCAAGTCCAAAGCGCCGGCGCCTATGATGACCTTAGTTCCCTAAGTGTTAAAATAGACGGTGTTGCTCGAACCATGGATAAAATCACCAAGGAAATTCATAGTATGAAAGTAGGTTGTGAATACTGTGGTGGTCTTCATTTAGGAAAAGATTGTGATGCCGGTTTAACAATGGCTCAAAAAGAAGAAGTGGCTTTCATAAGCCAAAGAAATAACAATCAATTTCAAGGAAGAGCCCAATTTAACCGGAACTTTAACAACCCCTACAACCCTCAAGGTCAAAATTCCAATTACCAACAAGGGTCAAGTAGTGAGTTCCAACAACAAACTCCGGGTTTTTATCAAAAACCCCAACAGGAAGAAAAAAAGTCAAATTTGGAGAGTATGTTGGAAAAGTTGATTTCATCACAAACTCAGCTTGTCACAAATATAAACCAAACCAACGAGAAAAATGAACACCAGTTTCGAAATCAACAAGCCTCAATTCAGAATTTGGAGAAACAAATGAGTGGTTTAGCTAATTTACTTAGTGAGAGAAAACCAGGTAGTTTACCGGGCGATACAAATAAGAACCCTCGAAATGAGCACGCCAATGTTATCACCACATGGAGTGGTTTAGCATACGATGCTCCAAAAATGCCCGAAAATTCTGATTTTAGTGTTCCGTTGAACCGAAATGATGAACCGGTTAAGGAGCCGGAAAAAGTGGTTGAAAAGGAAGAACGGGAAAAACCCGTAGTGAAACCATATCAACCACCGCTCCCATACCCAAGAAAACAACAACAAGAAAGGCTAGAGGCCGAAAGGTCAAAATTCCTAGATATGTTTAAACAAATTAACATAAATATGCCTTTCATTGATGTAATCTCAGGTATGCCCAAGTATGCTAAGTTCTTAAAAGACTTACTTACTAATCGGAAGAAAATGGAGGAACTTTCATCCGTCACCATGAATGCTAATTGTTCAGCAATTTTGATGAACAAAATACCAAAGAAATTAGCAGATCCTGGAAGTTTTACCATACCATGTCTCCTGGGAGATTTGGAATGCATTAAAGCATTAGCGGATTTAGGGGCTAGCATAAATTTAATGCCTTATTCATTATATGTTAAGCTAAACCCCGGGGTACTAAAACCAACCCGAATGGCAATTCAACTAGCGGACCGCTCTGTTAAATTCCCTCGTAGAATTTTAGAGAATATGTTGGTAAAAGTAGGTACCCTAGTATTTCCGGCTGACTTTGTAATTTTGGACATAGAGGAGGACACACGTGTGCCTCTTATATTAGGTCGACCTTTCCTCAATACCGCTAGAGCTATGATAGATGTTCATGGGCAGAAATTGACCCTTAGTATTGAGGATATGAAGGTTACCTTTTCCGTTGACCATGCCCTACAATACCTCGAGTCTACTGATGATCAATGTTATTATGTGCAAACCATAGACACATATTCGGAGTTGTTGCAGGAATTTCCAGAATTGCAAGGTACGCGAGAATGCATTTTTGCGGAAGGTGATGAAGAGAATATGTTGGAAGAAGTGGAGATGTTGACCACCTTGATGGCTAACGGTTATGAGCCAAATGATGAAGAATACAGAAAGTTGGATTTAGGAAATGAGTACCGATGTAAAACATCGATTGAAGAACCTCCCGTTTTAGAACTCAAGCCACTTCCAAAACACTTGGAATATGCTTACCTACAAGAAGGTTCTACTCTCCCGGTTATCATTTCATCCGAACTCTCTGTAAGTGAGAAGTCTAAACTTGTTTCCATGTTAAAAGCCCATAAAATGGCTCTAGCATGGAAAATTCATGACATCAAGGGTATAAGTCCCTCTTATTGTACGCATAAGATATTAATGGAAGATAACTATAAGCCATGTGTACAAAGACAAAGGCGACTAAACCCTAATATGCAAGAAGTTGTTAAAAATGAGATTGTCAAACTCCTAGATGCAGGTCTCATTTATCCAATTTCGGATAGCCCTTGGGTGAGTTCGGTCCAATGCGTGCCCAAAAAGGGTGGCATGACCGTTGTCACAAATGAAGACGACCAATTAATTTCTACCAGGACTATCACGGGTTGGAGGGTATGTATTGATTACAGAAAATTAAATGATGCTACCCGAAAAGACCATTTTCCTCTTCCTTACATTGATCAAATGTTGGAAAGGTTGGCAGGAAAGAACTTTTATTGTTTTCTTGACGGTTTCTCGAGATATTTCCAAATCCCTATAGCACCAGAGGACCAATAGAAAACGACCTTTACATGCCCTTATGGTACTTTCTCATATCGACGTATGCCCTTTGGCTTATGCAATGCTCCTGCTACCTTTCAAAGGTGTATGGTAGCTATTTTTCATGATATGATTGAAGACTTTATGGAAGTATTCATGGATGACTTTTCAGTCTTCGGTGATTCTTTTAACTCATGTCTTCATAATCTTGAGCGTATGTTGATTAGGTGTGAAGAATCAAATCTTGTGCTAAACTGGGAAAAATGCCATTTTATGGTAAAAGAGGGCATTGTATTGGGTCATAAAATTTCTTGTGCAGGTCTGGAGGTGGATAGAGCTAAAGTGGAAGTCATAGCCAAATTACCACCACCGTCAAATGTAAAAGGCGTAAGAAGTTTTCTGGGGCACGCCAGTTTTTACCGGCGGTTCATTAAAGATTTTTCCAAAATTGCAACCCCCATGAACAAACTTCTTGAGAAAGACGCTCCATTTGTCTTTACGAACGAGTGTTTTACCGCCTTTAACCTACTTAAAGCAAAGCTCACACAATCACCCATTCTCATATCACCGAATTGGTCAATACCATTCGAACTTATGTGTGACGCTAGTGACTTTGCTATTGGTGCCGTCTTGGGGCAAAGAATTGAAAAACATTTCAAGCCCATTTATTATGCTAGCAAGACATTGCAAGGAGCCCAACTTAATTACACTATCACCGAGAAGGAACTCCTGGCAATCGTCTTTTCGTTTGATAAATTCCGATCCTATTTGGTACTAGCAAAGACGGTTGTCTATACAGACCACTCGGCATTGAAGTACTTGCTTGCTAAGCAAGATGCTAAACCCCGGTTAATACGTTGGGTCTTGCTTTTGCAAGAATTCGACATCGATATTAAAGACAAAAAGGGGGCCGAAAACCTAGCTGCCGATCACCTTTCTCGACTTGAGAACCCGAATCTTGGGGTTCTCCATGAGACTGTTATCCAAGATAACTTTCCAGACGAAAATCTCATGAAGATTGAGAAAATTAATGATCCATGGTTTGTAGACATAGCCAACTATCTTGCGGGTGGATTCCTAGAAACCGGTTGGTCACATCAGAAAAGAAAGAAATTTTTTAGTGACCTAAAATACTATTTTTGGGAAGACCCTTATCTATTTAGGCGATGTGCGGATGGAATTATTCGTCGGTGTGTTTCGGGGAAAGAATGCACCAAAATTCTGCTTGACTGTCACCTTGGTCCAACAGGTGGGCACTTTGGTCCCCAAATCACGGGGAGGAAAGTTTACGAGGCCGGTTTCTATTGGCCTACAATATTCAAAGATGCCTACACTGTTTGTAAGGCTTGTGACGCGTGCCAACGGGCCGGTCAAATCACTAAACGGGATGAAATGCCTCAACAAAGCATCCAAGTATGCGAGGTGTTCGATGTTTGGGGAATTGACTTTATGGGGCCCTTTCCAAAATCTCATTCTTACCTATACATACTTGTTGCCATAGATTATGTTTCCAAATGGGCGGAGGCAAAACCTCTACCAACAAATGATGGCCGAGTTGTGGTAAACTTTTTGATGGAACTTTTCTCTAGGTTTGGCACGCCAAAAGCTCTTATAAGTGACCGGGGCACCCACTTTTGCAATAAGCAATTGGAAAAGGTGTTGAAGAGATATGGAGTAATCCATAAAATTTCAACATCCTATCATCCCCAGACAAGTGGGCAAGTAGAAAACACCAACCGGTCATTAAAACGCATACTTGAAAAGACCGTTTGTGCAAATCCAAAAGAGTGGTCAATCAATTTAAACGATGCATTGTGGGCCTTTCGCACGGCCTACAAAACACCAATTGGAATAACTCCTTTCCGTATGGTATACGGAAAAGCATGCCATCTCCCGTTGGAGATTGAACACAAAGCGCATTGGGCGCTAAGGGCATGCAATTTGGATTACCAAGAAGCGGGTCGGTTACGTTTGACCCAACTAAACGAATTAGACGAGTTGAGGCTCGAAGCCTATGACAACTCTCTAATTTACAAAGAAAAAACCAAACAATGGCACGACAAAAGATTGAAACATCCAAAAGAATTCATGGAAGGAGATCGTGTCCTTGTTTACAATTCCCGTTTCAAGTTATCACCAGGAAAGCTTAAGTCCTGATGGACGGGACCATTTGTGGTTAGAAAGGTGTACCCTTATGGTACAATTGAAATGGTGAACTGGAAGGGTGATACTTTTAAAGTGAATGGCCACCGGGTCAAACACTATGTTGATGGTCCCCTAGAAATTGAGGATGAGGTTAGCCTCAACTTTAAGAACAAAGCATAAATCAAAATGGGGACGAGTTTGGTGAACGACTCGTTAAAAAATGGTTCACAATTGTAAATAGGTTTGAAATGTGTGCACGATAAATTTTAGTTTGGTACAAAATGATTTACGTTTGGCCTTTAAACACGCGCGACTCAGAAAAACAGGTCAGTGAGTTTTAGTGCAATGGGACGCCGTCCCATTTTCCTGGACGCCGTCCCCATTTAAAGACCTGGACGCCGTCCTCTTTTGCTAGACGCCGTCCCAAAATGAAACCTTGGACGCCGTCCTCCTTTCTGGACGCCGTCTAGAGTGACTGACTCAAAAAAAAATACGTTTTAAATACCTATCCAACCCATTTCTTAACCACAAAAACACATTTTTATCCATTTCTCTCTGCCAAACACGAAACACTCTCCAAAAACCCTAATTTCTACCTCAATTTCGCGATTTCTTCTTCAAATCCAAACTTCAAATCATGTTTTCTAGGGTATGGATACTCCATTTTTACACTTTTCTTTATCAATTACTTGAATTGTATGTTTATATCTATAAATTGGTGAAGGATAAGTGTGGGGTGTTTGATTTGCATGATTATTGTTAAGATTAACATGCCTTAGTAGTTTAATTGCCCATAATGTGTTTATTTTGCAAAGATTACATGCTTTTAAGGGTTTGTTCATGATTTTAGGGTTTGTGGAATTTGAATCCGAATTTAGGGTGATTAGTTCATGATGTTGAGTTTGTGTATGATGTTAATGAATCTTGTGAAGTATTTAATTGTGTTGGTGATATTGATGTCAAATTGGCCGGGTCATTTTTGAATGTTCTTGAATTTTTTAGCATATTGTTGAATTGTAATGAACTTATGAAGTATGTATGCTTGATTTTCATTTGTATGGGCCTGTTGAAGTAAATTGATGGAATGGAATGCCATAATGTATGATGTTATAATAGGTCATTTGAACTAAAATTGCGAAAAATGTGTTATGATTTGTGATGAATATCATTAGAATGCAAATTTAAATGTTATGACCTATAACACAACATGCTTGAATCCTTGAGTCATAAGTTGATGCTACATTGTGAAGTTGTGATTTTCATTTTTGAAAAGTTATTAACGGGTTTATGTTGACTATAGTTGACTTTGGCTTAAAATTGTGAACATACGCTTTTGCTTAAATGAGTCATAATACTTATGAACTTGAAATGCAATGATTAAGTTTTCTTGCTACTCGGTTATGTTTTAGCTAAAATTAACACAACGGTTTCTATGTTATTTTGGTCTGGTGTTAATGTTTTGCAGGGACATTCAAGCCGAGGAGGACCGGCAAAGAGAGGAAGGACAGAAGGTTTGGCTCCACCACGACAACCACCACCACAACAGCAACATCATTCATCATCATCGTCAGGAGAAGAAGAAGAGGAGGATCGAAATGATCCTCGAGTTTGGTTGACACAGGTTCAAAACGACGAAGACTACACAGAAACATTTGAGACGATAAACCGTAGGCCTATTAATGCCACTTGGTATTTTATCTGGGGCCCATTGGAAGAGGCGGGTATGCGCCGCCATGTTTCTAACTTACTCGCCATCCCCTACGGTAGAGTAGTCACCCACGCTTGGGAGCAAGTTTTCAGCATCAACGAACCAATTTATCCGGTGCTGCTTAAAGAATTCTACTCAACTGTGCGGTTTAACAATGTCAGCGATTATTTATCAAATGACTTTCTTCGATTTCGTTTAGGGGGTGAGTACAGGGGTATAAGTAGTTTTGAGCTATGCCGAGTTTTGGGTATTTTTGAGGAACTCACCGATACCCAGTTAGGTGAATACTTGCGGGCCTCCGATTATGTTGGCCGGCATGAATTTAGTGATGTTTCTTATTGGCGAAGGATTTGTAGGCCGAATGCGGCTGCACAGTTTAGATCAAGCAGGCACAGGTACAACGAAATCGCAGCCCGGGATGATAAACTGCTTCATAGACTTATCGCATGCACTTTTAATGCGAGGGTTGAGGGTCACGAGAAAGTGAAAACGTTGGATTTATGGATTATGGACCAAATAAAGCGGGGTTGCTATACTGACATTCCTGGGTTGATCGGTAATTATTTCCTGGCCATTACAACCGAGACACGGCAACAGAAGCCACTTCTGGGAGGCCACTACATCACCCGAATTGCTCGACATTTTAACATAGATTTCAGCAGATTACAGGAGTGTACGAACGTCATGAAACCATTAAAAAAGGTTTCTTATATTAATACTGAAATTCTTATGAAAGATAGAAATGGGCATTTGGTACCTTTTGAGGCAGGTGGGGCAGGTGGCGCAAGTGGCAGTGGCGTGCAGCAAGAACAGCAGCAGGAAGAAGAGGCGGAAATGGAGGCACAGACTAACGTTGGTGATCAGGTTCCGTGGCATCCGTCCCAATCAAGTTGGGACAGTTTGGTTGGTAGTGTTAATAACATGAGGTTGAGCCCGAACGAACAAAGGACGCACAACAACCAAATGTGGGATAGTCAGCAATGAATGGAGCAATGCCAGATTGCTCAAGTACACAATACGGGATGGAACAGTTATGGTATTGATTGGAATAACCATAACTCAGAGTTGTTTTATTCCAACCCCGAGCAGTACTATGGAACGACACGTCTGACACCCCAATACTACACGGATCCTGAACATCCACCTCCCCCTCATCCGATTTATAACTCTACCGCTGCATTGCAGGATGCTCGGATCAGATTTGAGCAGGAATATCCACAGGGACGCCCGTACAGAGATGGTTCGGATAATTATTTTTGGCCGTATGATAACTAGGCCTGCGTGCCTTTGATCATTTTGTACTTTGTTTTGAGACAATTTAATTTGTGTGGTGTGATTTTAGACAATATTTGGTTTGTAATAACTGGCTAATTGTGTGGATTTATGAACGGTTGTGGTTGTAAAAACACCATTCTTTTTATTATAAATTGTGTGGTTTGTTAATTTGTGCAGCGTGATTGAACTTCAAAGACTGGCATTAAGTTCAGCGACATTTGATATTATGATGTGTGTATGATGATAATCGCGGAATGGACGATGCTCTTATGCTGGCAGTAAGTTCAGCGGCATCCGTCTACATGTTCCACGATTTGCAGGTTAAAAATTGAAAATTTCTACAATCACCCTATCGCTTTACCCTCTAAATTTAATCCTTTTTCTAATTTCATGCAATGAGGGCCTTGCATGATCTCAAGTGTGGGGTGGGGAATAGAAATTTATCGGGAACTCGTTTCACTAAAATTAAGGCGTTTATTATAAAAATTTTAAAATTTTCAAGTAGCCTTAAAAACAATTAAAAGTCCAAAAACCAAGTTATACGCATTATGATCTTAAAATCTAGAAAATAAATGTTGGTTTACATTTTAAATTATTAATAGTCTTTGAAGTTGCACTATCATTCAATTATTTGAATGAAAATCCTACTAGTTTAGTAAGCTAACTTGTAGGTCACTTGTACCAAAACGAGTGTAAACCGTGAGAGAGCGGTGATTGTATAGCGTGGTCGGAAACCGGATCTCGCGCTAGATCGAAAACCCTAAGGACGATCCTCATTGTTTCTCCTAACAAGGACAATGTTGCGTCCGACCACTTGATATGACCAATAGGATGTATCTTTTCCATCCTCAAGGAAGTAAAGTCTTCCGAATGACACACTTACTGATTCAATTCAGAAGATGTAGTCCAGACCAGTTGTAGGGTGACAAAAACTCTTGAAAAGTCATTACTGACATCGACTGGAAATCTACCAGGCCTCAACGTCAAACAGGGAAACTGGTAGTCAAAGTTTATCTCAATGAGGGAGATTAACTAGTAAAACGGGGGGGCACCATGTATACACAAAATGTTAGTGATTTATCAGATCCCCGAAAGGATAACCTCCATAAAGGTAAAATATCAGCTTTTAAGACTGATAAACCTCAATCTTCATGATTGATTTAACGGATTAGATGATTACCTCATAATTATCAATGATGTCCGGACGTAATGTGTATCCTCCTAAAGCACATTATTTTCTACCGACATCTCGTAATGTTAGGTACCGTGGGAGGGATTGGCTTGACCAATAGCGGGAAACCCGCACTCATTTTTAAAAACTCAGAAAATCCGATCAAAATCAGAAAACGTGCATAGTATTAAAAACTAGCATGATATTTTCAAAACCATAAAACGTTTTCATAAGATCCTGATTTCCCTAGGGTCAAATTTTTCGGATACTTGGCTCTAATCTCCCAAAAATGTGTGTGTGTTTCCATTGTGTATATAGCGTGCGTGTGATTTCAATAAAAGTGTGCTATACTTAACGCGTGTGTTTCCATTGTGTATATAGCGTGAGTTGTGTTTCATATCAACGTGTGTGTTTCGTGTGCTTCGAGTGATTCATGTAATGTTTGTAATCTATATTGTGTGATTATGTTTGATATTGTTCTACTTTGTAAAGAAAGAATTGCTTGAGGACAAGCAAGGTTTAAGTGTGGGGTGTTTTGATATTGCTCAATAACATCATATATATCTATCGCAATATCGTGTAAAATGCTCTAGAATCGAGGATAATGAAGGCGTTTCTACAAGTGATAATCCAAGATGCGCAAATTTGTATCGGAAGAGTGATTTACAAAGAGTTTTGATGATTTATGAAATTGGTTGATCCCGATACGACTTAAGGTCTATTTAGTGCTCTAAATTGGTAAAACAAAGCTTCCAAGGTGTTAGGCTTCGTCCAAATAAAAGAGAATTGAAAAGAAAGCGAAACAGTGGATTTCAGCATATCTGGACGCCGTCCGGGGTTTTAGGACGCCGTCCAGCCTCTTGAAACAGGACGCCGTCCTGGATTTGAAGACGCCGTCTAGCTCTTAAGGACGGGACGCCGTCCAACCTTTTTGGACGCCGTCCCGTAGTAGGTTTCAGCCGACTTTTGTGCTTTTTACCTACTTTCTCCACTTTAAAACTACTGTTTTGAGGGACTGTTTCATAACTTACGAACCAGAGAGTACAGAGACGATTTTTAGGAGCAAAATTGGAGAACTCCAAGCTCTTGGAAGAGGCTCAACATCAAGACATCAAAGATCAAAACCTTCATCATCCAAGAACTCCTTGTTCTTGTAGGTTATTCCTTGTTCTAAAACAATTATTTCAGTTGTTAATCTGATTGTTATGTTGTCTGTTACCATGATTGTTGGCTAGTTTCTATAATGTTTGTCTAGATTAATAACCAAGGTATTGGATGTAATCTTATTGATTGAATGTATTATGTGTGATAGATTAAAGCTTGAATTAAGAACCATGCTTATTGCTGTTAAAATCATTTGTATCTAGTTAATTGATATGTTGTTGATAAAGAGAACTCTTGTTGATGTATCATATTGATTTACAATCAACTTGTCTTAGATTGATTGTTTACTAAACCGGACCAAGGGGGTAAACTAGATTAAAATGGTTAAACAAAATAGGAATGAACTGTGTAGAGCGAACGCAAAGACAATTGTTATTCAAGTCTTTGATCTAGCTAATCAACTAGTCATAAACGAAAAGGTCTAAGTAATAGGAAACCCTCACTTAGTAATTCTAGTTTGAGTACTCGCTAAAGAGAACTCTTGGCGGGTCGATTTAGGTGATTAGCATGCTTATAATAGTTATTTGATTACAAATACAAGAACCATAGTGAAAAGGGAACCCTTGATCTTGTGATTGTGTTTGCGTGTTTATTCAAGAGAACTCTTAGTGAACCTATTAGATAACTTACACACATAATTATTCAATCAGGCCTTAATATCAAAACTTACATCCAATACCGAGGGTAAAATATCTAGATGAACATTTCATCTCTTTGATTTAAATCAAAACTATCTTACTTGCTTTCTTTGCATTTATTTTCATCTTATAAATTTAAAAGACCAAAAATATTGTTTTTACATTTAACCTTCTCTGATTTGGCTAAATCGTTAAATGGCCACCAAAACATAAAACTTGTACCTTTAAGTTTCATTTACTTAGTTAATCATAATATAGTTTCTAATTCTAGTTTGGCTAATACAACTGTCCTTGGAACGATACACGGAACTAAACCAGTTACTATACTACTACACGATCGGGTACACTGCCCGTTAGTGTGTAGAAATCTTTAATCGGTATTTTTCTATATTATTTTATACGACAATTTATACGACACTTCTCGCACATCATTGAGCAAATGTACAGCGAAAAATTTCTTTCATACCTGAGAATAAACATGCTTTAAAGTGCCAACCAAAAGGTTGGTGAGTTCATTAGTTTAACATAAATAATCATTTAAATAGACCACAAGATTTCATATTTCCATTTCTCATAAACATACGTCCCATGCATAGAGACAAAAGTATCATTCATATGGATTGAACACCTGGTAACCGATATTAACAATATGCATATAAGAATATCCCCATCATTCCGGGATCCTCCTTCGGACATGATATAAATTTCGAAGTACTAAAGCATTCGGTACTTTGGATGGGGCTTGTTGGGCCCGATAGATCTATCTTTAGGATTCGCGTCAATTAGGGTGTCTGTTCCCTAATTCTTAGATTACCAGACTAAAAAGGGGCATATTCGGTTTAATAATCCAGCCATAGAATGTAGTTTCATTTACTCGTGTCTATTTCGTAAAACATTTATAAAAATTTCGCTTGTATTCTCAGCCCAAAAATATAAAGGGTAAAAAGGCAAATGAAACTCACCTAATGTATTTTGTAGTAAAAATACATATAACGACATTGAACAATGCAGAGTTTAACCTCGGATTCACGAACCTATATCATTTGTATATTTATTAATATATATAGTGTAAATCACAAAATTTTATTTATTATTATGTATTATTTATATATTTATAGCTATATAGAATTTATGTTAAATTTCATTTTGAAACCTTTACTTTTATTATATTTTATATTACATTGTATATATATATATATATATATATATATATATATATATATATTGATTTTTGTGTATATATAATTATAAGGGTAAATATTTATACATTTAGTTATATTAATATACCTATATATCTATATATGTGCTTAGTGTTGTATTCATGAAATATCATTAGTTTGTTATATGAAAAAAAAAAATTTAATATAACCCTAGTATATGTAATAAGTATATATATAATATACAAAAGATTTATTTGTTAAAATGATAATTTCACTAGTAATGTAAAAATGATAGTTTTAGTAAAAATGATATTTCTAATGATAGTAGTAGTTTAATAATAATTATGGTCTTATCAGATATTTTAAATGATCATAATTGTAATAATACCAACGGCATGATATTAGTAATAATAATAGTAGTAATAATATTACTAAAAATTATAAATTGATACTAATAATACTTCTTAATGATACTTAATAATAATATCAGTATTAATAGTATCTAGTGTACTAGTGATAATAATAGTCATATAATTAATATTTGTAATGATAATATTAATAATAATAATAATAATAATCATGACTGTAATTATAATTATGATAATAACAACAAATGATAACTAAGTCTTTTAATAATAATAATAATAATAATAATAATAATAATAATAATAATAATAATAATAATAATAATAATAAAGGAAATGATAATAAATAAATAAAAATGAGCTACCTTCAATGTAAAAGGCTGTAAAAAAAACGTTCCAATAGGGACTCGAACCCCCGACCTCTCCAACACCTACACACTCCTCTAACCAATCGTCCATTTTGGTTTTTCTGATATAACTGGACATCAAATTTTATTTAACACAGTTTTCCATTATTCTTCTTTCTTCTTCCCTAATTCCAATCGATCACAAATCAATACCTTTCCAATTCATTTATCAAACTTATTTTAAATCATTCAATAAATAATCATAATTATTCATTTGAATTTATAAAAGGCAAAAATAAAAAAATATATAACAGACAGACACATGCTGCTGTTCGACGAGGTAAAACAAAAGAAAAAAAAATTATTACGAGTTTAAGATTATTTTGTAGAAATATTATAACATGACTTGTGTTGCAATTACTTCATGTAAACATTAAAAATTATCAATTTAACTTCGTTTGAAATAGATAATCCCAATTTGCTCTTAGAACAATTTTTGACTTTTTGAATTATAAACTTTGACTATAAAATTCCAACTCAATTCGAAGAATTGATAGTTGATACTTTACAGAAAGTTTGATTAAGTGAATCCTAATATAACTACATTTATACATTTTTAAAATTCATTCGAATTCAATCTAGTGTTCATCACAGTCAAGAATGGTATGAACACCAACATCAAAAATAGAATTTAAAGATGTTTAGATCAAAATTATTAAATGAAATAGGTCATAATTTGTTCCAGGAAACTTTCTGGATGTTCAATTAATCTTAAAACATAGAAACAAATTCGAATTATATCAAGAACGATTTTGTTGACTTTTTTGAAAGAAACTTTGACCTAAAAATTCGAAATTAAAAGGAAGATTTGGAGCATGAAAACTTACAGATAGTTTAGTTTGATGATTCCTAAGAAGCTTGCATTTAAAGATTTTGAAATGGAACTCTATTTCGAGGTTTTGATCAAATTCAATAAAAACAGAGGTTGACGGGTTTATAGAGTTTTCCTTTTATAAATTTAAAAAAAAAATGGCTGTAAGGTTTTAATCGATAATGAAGATAGGAAATCGACTGAATTGGTTTGTGATAAGTGAATGATTGATTTTGTTTTAAAGCAATAAGGTTTTGACAGAATATGTCACTCAGACAAAAAAGAAGAAAAAATAACTTGATTGTGACTGGGAACCGATTTTGGATATATGCTGTGACTTTAAATCAACTAGTACTAATCTAATACAGTTTTGATTGATAAATCTAACTGAATTTGATTCCTAACAAAAATCGTAGTATGCTTTTATTTTATATAAGTATTATTACTAATTAATAATTATAATTATTAATAATAATACAATTACTAATAATAATAAGATAAATAGTTTATTTAATAAAGATAATGATAATGATAAATTTTTGTAATCAATTTAATACTAATACTTTTAATAATCTTAATAATAATTAACTTTACATTTTTTTTTATAATAAAGATACTAATAATATTAATATTAGTATTTATTTTTAAAAGTAATAGTAACAATATTAATAACTATATTTTATCTTTTAATTACTTATACATTTTATTAATTGTATCAAATTTCATATTTATGTAATTTACATCATAAAAATGATGACACTCATATTAATATTAACTGTTTATATTAATAATAGAAATAAAGGTAATAATAATATTTGTAAAGATAATAAATTAAATTCATTAACTTTAATATCTACATAATATCTTTAATAATATAGCTAATGTCGATATTAATTATTAATATCAACATTAGTCTTAATAATAATAAAAATAATAATAACATTACTATAACAACTATATTTTAATTTGTTAATAATATATTACTACATATGTAATATTCAATAACCATATAACCTTATATAATAACTTTTATTGATATTAATCATTTATACATTCAAAATATCTTACATTATTATAATAATCATACATAAAATATCTATAGTTTCATTTCTAATAACAACTTTTTATATTGTATAATATTTTACATAATTAAGTCCATTGATTAAGTTGTATTATATTATTTTGATTTATTATATAAACTGATATTTGTATATATATATATATCTATACATTTCCATTTACTATTTACGGATCGTGAATCGTCGGGGAGTATTCGAAGGTCAATTGCATATATGAAACAGTTCAAAATTTTCAAGACTCAACATTACAGACTTTGCTTATCGTGTCGAAAACATATAAAGATTAAAGTTTAAATTTTATCAGAAATTCCCGGGTCATCACAGTACCTACCCGTTAAAGAAATTTCGTCCCGAAATTTGATCGAGGTCGTTATGGCTAACTATAAAAATGTTTTCATGACGAATATGAGTTGATAAATAGAGTTTTATCATCATTGAGTAATATAGATAAAACGATTCGATCATGTGAAGCTATTGCAAAAGATTGAAGTAGGAAAAGTAAAGATTCGTCTTAACTTTTGACAGAGTTAGGGTTGAACTTTGAAAGTAAGATACATCTTAACTTTTGATGTAGTCACGATTGAGTTTAGAAAACAGGATGCGTCTTAACTTTTGACGTTGTTTTGGTTGAATTCCGGAATTTAAGGGATTTGAAGAAAATCTTCGAAATCTAAAAGATTTGATTCTCCTGCGAATAAGAAAATTTAGATTTCTATAATTAAATGCGGTGATCTGCCTCGATTCCTCTGTCTGATATTTTCACTATAAATTTTACCTTTTCCGTTCCATTAATGCTCACCACTTCAATACTCAATTCTCAAATTCAAAAGATCGTGAAAATACTTAATCCAGCTCTGATCCTTGTTCTTATCCTAATTATCGCAACAATCATTCTCCTTTTTCAACTTCCACCGGAGGAATCCGTTTATTTCTACTATGCTTTAGGGATTATTGTATTTATAATCCTCCCGTGTCTTTATATTGCTATACGCACTGATATCTACGGTTTGTAATTTCGGTGTTGTTGTTGGGCTTTATATTTTCTCTTATATTTTGGAGCTCTTTGCCTTTTTATTATCCTCCCGACCTCTAGTAAAGCGAGTAATGGTCCAGAATTCGTAAGTATGGAATTTCGAATAAACATCGTGTTCTAAATAAGAACTAATGTATTAGCACGATTTGATTTATCAAATTACCAGAATCACTGAGAATAGAACTATCAAGAATATACTTTCTTGATATGTTCAGAAGTTAAGCATAATGAAAGAGTTATGTAACATGGCACGTGATGACGTTAGGATCTGTGAATCATCACGTCCCATTAGAAACTCAGCATGACTTACTGTAATATAATCACGTTGATCAAGTGTCATTATATTATACTAACCCATGCATCAGTTCCCAACATTACTTCAATAACATTCATATTTTTAGCTCGAAAGTTTACAGAATATAGAAACTAACAGTTTCTATATGATGTAATACTGATAGCACGAAGAGATTAATGATTCCAGATAAGAATAGTTATAAAAATATCTCCAGAAATATGGAGGATATTTATAATGAAAGATACGATAATATTGTGATGACCCGGGAATTTCCAACCAAATTTAAACTTAATCTGCATATGAACTCGACACGATAAGCAAAGTCTGTTAAACTGAGTCTATAAATTTTGAACTATTTACATAGATTCAATTATACTTTTGACTACTCCCGACGATTCACGAACAACTAATTGTAAATAAATATGAATCTATCCAAACGAAGATTTGTATATAAATTATAATATATAAAATGTGTAAATATTAAATGGCATATGTAATATTAATAAATTAAATAGAAATTACAAAGTTTAGGTATAGTGATATATGAATTTATATAGGTAAATATATTTGCTTACAACGTATAATTAATATTATATGTACATTGTAATATATAAACATTCAAATATGTTATTATATAAAATAAGTATTACATAATGTAAGTCAATATATTATATGTAATTACAGGTCAAAATATAAGTGTTATATTAATAATATGATCATTACTTTTATTATAAAAATAAACATTAACATTAATATCAGTATTGTTAATACTATCATATACAATACATATAGATATGAAATTTGATATATTTAATGTGGTATAACTATTACTAATATTATTATTATTATTATCATTATCATTATTATTTTAATTAGTAAAAAAAAATTACAATTTTAGTTATCATTGTGATTATCATTATTACTAAAAGTTATTTTATTATTATTATCATTATCTTTATCCTTATTATTATAATCTTTATCAATTTTATTATTATTGCTAATATTACTAGGAACATTATTATTAATAAATATTATTATCTGTATTATTATTATTTATTATTATTAATAATAACATAATTATTATTATTAATATTTTTATATTTATTAATTATTAATATTATATATATATATATATATATATATATATATATATATATATATATATATATATATATATATATATATATATATATATATAAGTGTACGATTCTGATTGATATGGTAAGTTATTCTTGTTCCTATCTGTGAATTTCTTCAAGACAATCTTTAAAGCAAACAGATTTTATTACCAATCGTTTTCTGCTTTTTATATATTTATTTTTGTATGTGTACTGAACGAATCTTATGTCCCCAAGTTGTTACACGTCTATTTCATTCAACATACAAACAAATTGAATCCATTATCATATATACACGATTATTAACTACTGCAGTTGTCGAATTAATTAGGGAGTTCTGAGAAAAACCAGGCACGTTACCCTGTTTTATTTTTATTTTCAAAAACTTCAAATTCGAGCGAGTTAGCAAAATGTAAGAATGAAGTTCTGTTAGGAATCTTCAATTACAGATATCTGCAAAATATCACAGGTCAATTCTTTATATCGAATTTTAATTTCGAAGTCAAATGTAAATTGTAAAAAGTCAAACGTTTCTGTTCTTGGGGAAATTAAAGATCGGTTTGATGTTTCAAGTCAAATTAACGATCCAGGAAGTTTTTAATAACGATTTAGCATCTCTTTCATGTTGAAATCGTGTACTGAAACAGTCTCAAATGTCGAATTTAATTATTAGTTCAATGTATTTTTTTTTCTTTTCTGTTCAGTGTTTTTCTTTTATTTGATTTTATTATCCTTTCTGTTTTTATTAATTCCATCAATCGCAAATGAATTCTAGTTAGTTTATAAATCCAAAAACAAATTCAACATGTTATTAGGGTAGTGGAATCGTGCCTTGGTTGGTTGTTTGATGTTGAAGATGAATAAGGAAGATGAAACAGAAAGGGTATATATATATATATTTTAGATCGGTGTTAATTCAGAAAACAGGCAATAGCCTGATGGGTTAGAGTGTTTGCGGTTATGCGAGAGGTCACGGGTTCGAGCCCGGCTCGAGGCGTTTTTTTAGAAAAACTGTTAGAGGTAGTTTCTCATATGCCAATATTTCTATTATTATTATTTTTGTTTTTATTATTATTATTGTTATTATTGATTATTATTAATACATGTATCATAATTATAATTATTATTATTAGGTATTGATATTATTATTATTAGTATTATTATTATTATTAAGTATGATGAATATCTTTATTATTATTATTGATAACATTATTAATGTAACTATTATCATAGAGTTTGTCATCTAAAAGTATTAGCTAACATTATTATTATGATTATAGTATAATTAAGAATAACGTTAGTATTATAACTATTATTATTAGGAATGTCATTACTAATATATGTATTATTATTATTATCAACATGTTAGGATTATTATTATTATCATTAATATGAAAACAATAAAATGTATTAGTATTTTCTTTAATTAGTATCATTTTATAATTATTAGTAATATTTATTAATAACATTGTTACTATTATTAGTAGTATCAATATTAATAAGGTTATTATTATTAGTAACTCACTAATATTAAAAACTATCATTTTTTTTTACAAATAAATAATTTTGTATATAAAATGTATTTAGTACATATACTATAACTATATTAATATTTCGTATAACTATATAAATTAACATTATCTAGATAAATAATTACAAGTAACAAACTATTGATTTTCAAACATAATAATAATAATATATATATGTAGATATATATATATGAATATAACTAAATGAATAAATATTAATCATTTCAAACTATATATATACAAAATAAATGTATATAACATATAATTTAAGATATAATATAAGTATATGTTTTTTTTAAAATAAAATTTACAATAAATTCTATATAACTACAAATATATATATAAATAATATACATTAATAAATAAAATTATGTGATTTCCATTACACGTTTTTAATATATATCAAATGATATAGGTTCGTGAATCCGAGGCCAACTCTGCATTGTTCAATATAGTCATATGTATTTTTACTACAAAATACATTAGGTGAGTTTCATTACTCCCCTTTTAAATGCTTTTGCAATATATATTTTTGGGACTGAGAATGCATGCGTTTTTATAAATGTTTTACGGAATAGACACAAGTAATCGAAACTACATTATATGGTTGAATGATCGAGATCGAATATGCCCCTTTTTATTAAGTCTGGTAATCTAAGAATTAGGGAACAGACACCCTAATTGACGCGAACTCTAAAGATAGATCTATCGGGCCCAACAAGCCCCATCCAAAGTACCGGATGCTTTAGTACTTTGAAATTTATATCATGTCCGAAGGAGGATCCCGGAATGATGGGGATATTCTTATAAGTATATTGTGAATGTCGGTTACCAGGTGTTCAATCCATATGAATGATATTTTTGTCTCTATGCATGGGACGTATGTTTATGAGAAATGGAAATATGAAATCTTGTGGTCTATTAAAATTATGAAATGATTTTTATGTTAAACTAATGAACTCACCAACCTTTTGGTTGACACTTTAAAGCATGTTTATTCTCAGGTATGAAAGAAATCTTCCGCTGTGCATTTGTTCATCTTAGAGATATTACTTGGAGTCATTCACGACATATTTTAAAAGACGTTGCATTCAAGTCGTTGAGTTCATCAAGATTATTATTAAGTCAATTATAGTTAGATATATTATGAAATGGTATGCATGCCGTCAACTTTCGATGTATTGAAAGATTGTCTTTTTAAAAACGAATGCAATGTTTGTAAAATGTATCATATAGAGGTCAAGTACCTCGCGATGTAATCAACTGTTGTGAATCGTTTATAATCGATATGGAATTCGTCCGGATGGATTAGGACGGGTCCTTTCAGTTGGTATCAGAGCGGTGGTCTTAGCGAACCGGGTCTTGCATTAGTGTGTCTAACTGATAGTCGTTAGGATGCATTAGTGAGTCTGGACTTCGACCGTGTATGCATGTCAAAAGTTTTGCTTATCATTTCGTGTCGAAAATTACCCGCTTATCATTCTTAGAGAATCACTTACTTATCATCCTTAGTCTAGACACATCTTATTGCATTGATTGCATGATTAGTGTATAGACAAAATTCATATCTTAGCATATCTGCTAATTCAAATCATAGCGTATCTGTTATTGTAAACTTTGCCTGACATTTTCTGTAGATTCCTCCGTAACTTATGGGATTTTAGTATTATATATGCATATGTAAATTATGTATTGCCGAGTACTAATCTACATCCTATAATCTATTTCTTATCTAAATTCTTCATCTGATCGTACGAGATGAATCCTGCAACCAGTTCGAGTCCCTCAGATTCTGATAGCTATTCTGATAGTTATTCCGACAGCTATTCCGACATAGATGTTCTCCTAAACTCCGAAAACAGCGTCATTGGCATGAATCAACCAATCATCCATTATCAATTCATTTAATGGGTTCGTAGTCGACTTAATTAATGGAAGCGCGCAGAAGGCAATCCCTTTCCACCAACCGAATTCACCTCACAATGAACCTGAAGCGTTTATAGGCGAACCTGTTCGAGACACCATTTTCAGTCTCATTTCCAGGGTAACTCGACAAAATTATATTCTATCCACAACTCTGAACCTTATTCATCCGCTCGTTCCGATCGACAATCATCCTGTAGTAATAAGTCAACGAACTTCGCGCTCGAATAATCAATTCGGAGAATATGGTGCAAAATGTACCAGCTTCAGCAACATCACCGGCACCAACAGTACCATCAATAACAGCACCAGTACCATCAACAATCCATGCTTCAATATCATCATCTGTACTTTGAGTATGATCTTCGTTCTACGTATCGTTCTACCTCATTTATATTCGTTCGACATGGCGAATATGTAATCTCTAAAGTTTTAGAGATTATTTATTCTAGTCTCAACCGAAAAGCAAATGAGTTTAATATCATATTAACTCATTAAATTCATGAATACATCTGAAGAAAATATATATGTATATATGTTTTCATAAAGATTGTAATTAAAAATTCTCTTGTACAAACTGTTAATGGTGAAAATATTTTAACGGGTAGGTAATACCCGAGGAATATTTAAATTTCACATTAAAAAGTTACATTGTACGTTCTTCGAATCTGTTTCAACAGTCATATACTATCCTACTTACATCCCCCGATATACGTATCCGTTCACCAAAGAATAACTATTTTCTTTCAAATTCAATTTCATATTAGGATTTTGACATATCAGAATTCAACAAGTGGCATAATGAAGAAATAATGGACACAATAAAAATTGATTAGAAACAGACTAATTAACAACATAGAAATTTGTTAAGAAATCACGCTAACAAGATCCTAGCTAACTGTTCCTAGCTAACTGTTAATTCCATAATACATTTTATTTATCGCAATTTAATTATCGCAATTTATTTTATCGTAATTTTAATTCTCGCAATTTTATTTAACGTCATTTAATTTCTGTTATTTACTTTACGCACTTTATTTATCGTCATTTATTTTCTGTTATTTATTTTACGCACTTTAAATATCGGGACACGTATACAAGGTTTTGACATATCATATCGACGCATCTATATATATTATTTGGAATCACCATAGACACTCTATATACAGTAATGATCGAGTTCTCTATACAGGGTTGAGGTTGATTCTACAATAATATATATAGTTTGAGTTGTGATCGAGTCTGAGACGTATACGGGTCATGACACGTATTAATTAATTCGAATATTGTATATTAAACTGTATAAGAATTACTGGACTGTCAACTGTGGACTATCGACTGTGGACTAATAACATTGGACAATTAAAATAAATTAAAATATTGAATATAACATATGAAACTAAACAATTCTTCAAGTTTGCCACTTGATTTCATCTTAAACCTCATTTGTATCTTCACGATTACATTCTGCGTTCAAACCTTTCATGATTCTTGAAAACACCTCAATCGATAGGATGAATCAACCGCACTTCATCTACGGAAGGAAAGAGTTATGCATATAGTTATGCACCTGAGAAACTCTCGGCAACTGAGTAAAAGTTTAACACGTAACCGCGTCAGATCCTTTGACATTTATTAGCAAAAATAACTTTGCAATTCCTTTTCAAAGTAGTCAATTTTGTCACATCTCCAGCAAGTCAACTTCGACTTTTCATTCGAAGTAGTCTTACTATAATCCTGATATATATACAATTACCCTTTTGATACCGGAAATTTTTTTTATATTCCACCACATTACCAGCAGACGTACCAGCAACCTCGTTGCTTCTTGGCTTAAATCATTCTGATAAATTATTATATTTATTCATTGAAAACCTATCATATACTCATCCGCGTCTTGTAACGAGAACTGTCACACCAATTACCGGGAATCAGCAATCAGTACTTTGAAAACTCACAACATATCTACATCAACAGTTATATGTATAACGTTTATCTCTTAGAGTTATGATCTTTCATTATGAAACTGAAAAGCACTCAGTCTACAAATCAATATTTTGAATGTTGAAAAAAAAAAAAAAAAGCTGAATGAAGTAGCAGAAATCGTAGACTACCGTAAACGACCTTAATCATCGAAAGTTTGATGATAAAGAATGATATGTTGGAAAAGCTCATAAAAATTGGAATTGAAAAACGGATTGAGCTAACCACAAAGGAGACGAAGGACAAATACAAGGATCATACCCTATATTCAAAGAATTCAGGTAATTCTGAATCCGATGAAACCTTCAACGAATATCTTGCTCCATACTATGTTAAAATCTTGCGAAAAATCTTTCTCCATCAACCATCGAACTTAGAAATTCCAAAATATCATCATCAATATCTTCGATATTTCTGAGGATATTTTCATAAATATTCTCGTCCGAAATTATGTACCCCCTCGTGCTTCCTGTGTATCATTATATTGGAAACATTCAATAGAAAATCTAGTACCGAAAAGCAGATTATGCGAAACTAAGAAGAAAGCCGTGGACAAATCACAAAGAATAAGTTTGACTTCAAAGAGTCTAAATGATTCAATGTCTGCTAAAGTCTTTAGTGAATATCTTGCTCTTTACTCTAAACCCTTGCAGACAATAGTTTCTATCATCCTCTGATCTTAGATATTCCAAGATATCATCGTATCTTTCATTATAAATATCCTTCATATTTCTGAATTTATTTTCATAACTATTCTTACCTGAAATCATTAATATCTTCGTGCTATCAGAGTTACATCATATAGAAACTGATAGTTTCTATATTCTGTAAACTTTCGAGCTTAAAATATGAGTGTTATTGAAGTAATGTTGGGAACTGATGCATGAGTTAGTATAATATAATGACACTTGATCAACGTGATTATATTACAATAAGTCATGCTGAGTTTCTAATGGGATGTGATGATTCACAGATCATAACGTCATCATGTGCCATGTCACATAACTCTTTCATTCTACTTAACTCCTGAACAAATCAAGAAAATGTATTCTTGATGGTTCTATCTTCCGTGATGTTGATAAATTTGAAAATCAAATCGTGCTATCACGTTCCTTCTTGCTTAGAACATTATAATCATTCGAAACCCTATATCTACGAATTCTGGACCATTAATTGCTTGACTTAAAGTCGGAAAGAGAAAACAAAAGCATAGAGCTTTGAAATATAAGGGAGAATATAAAGCCCGATAACAACACATAAATTACAACCCGTGTATATCAATGCTTATCGCAACATAAAGACATGAGAGAATTAAAAACATTATAATCCCGAGGGCGAAGTAGAAGAAAGCAGATTCCTCTGGTGGAAGTTGAAAAAGGAGAATGATTGTTGCGATAATAAGGATGAGGACAAGGATCAAAACTGGATTAAGCATATTCACAATCTTTTGGATATATGAACTAAGAAAGTATAGGAATGGTGAGAATAATAGAATGGAAGAGCTTAATTTATAGTGGAAATATCAGACAGAGTAATCGAGACAGACCACCGTATTTAATTATAGAGATCCTAATTTCCTTAGATCCCGAAGAATCAAATCTTTTGGATTTCGAAGATTTTCTTTAAATTCCTTGAATTCTGGAATTCAACCAAGACAACGTCAAAAGTTAAGACGCACCTTATTTTCTAAATTCCACCGTGACTAGGTTAAAAGTTAAATCTCTATCTCAATCTGTTGAGACAGATTCACTCGTACGCTTCACCTAATCGAATTATTTTATCTGTACTATTTAATAATGATAAAACTCTATTTATCAGCTCTGATTCGTCAGGAAAACATATTTTTTGTTAGCCATGACGACCTCACTCAAATTTCGGGACGAAATTTCTTTAACGGGTAGGTACTGTGATGACCCGGGAATTTCCAACCAAATTTAAACTTAATCTGCATATGAACTCGACACGATAAGCAAAGTCTGTTAAACTGAGTCTATAAATTTTGAACTATTTACATAGATTCAATTATACTTTTGACTACTCCCGACAATTCACGAACAACTAATTGTAAATAAATATGAATCTATCCAAACGAAGATTTGTATATAAATTATAATATATAAAATGTGTAAATATTAAATGGCATATGTAATATTAATAAATTAAATAGAAATTACAAAGTTTAGGTATAGTGATATATGAATTTATATAGGTAAATATATTTGCTTACAACGTATAATTAATATTATATGTACATTGTAATATATAAACATTCAAATATGTTATTATATAAAATAAGTATTACATAATGTAAGTCAATATATTATATGTAATTACAGGTTAAAATATAAGTGTTATATTAAAAATATGATCATTACTTTTATTATAAAAATAAACATTAACATTAATATCAGTATTGTTAATACTATCATATACAATACATATAGATATGAAATTTGATATATTTAATGTGGTATAACTATTACTAATATTATTATTATTATTATCATTATTATTTTAATTAGTAAAAAAAATTACAATTTTAGTTATCATTGTGATTATCATTATTACTAAAAGTTATTTTATTATTATTATCATTATCTTTATCCTTATTATTATAATCTTTATCAATTTTATTATTATTACTAATATTACTAGGAACATTATTATTAATAAATATTATTATCTGTATTATTATTATTTATTATTATTAATAATAACAGAATTATTATTATTAATATTTTTATATTTATTAATTATTAATATTATATATATATATATATATATATATATATATATATATATATATATATATATATATATATATATATATATATATATATATATAAAAGTGTACGATTCTGATTGATATGGTAAGTTATTCTTGTTCCTATCTGTGAATTTCTTCAAGACAATCTTTAAAGCAAACAGATTTTATTCGTTTTCTGCTTTTTATATATTTATTTTTGTATGTGTACTGAACGAATCTTATGTCCCCAAGTTGTTACACGTCTATTTCATTCAACATACAAACAAATTGAATCCATTATCATATATACACGATTATTAACTACTGCAGTTGTCGAATTAATTAGGGAGTTCTGAGAAAAACCAGGCACGTTACCCTGTTTTATTTTTATTTTCAAAAACTTCAAATTCGAGCGAGTTAGCAAAATGTAAGAATGAAGTTCTGTTAGGAATCTTCAATTACAGATATCTGCAAAATATCACAGGTCAATTCTTTATATCGAATTTTAATTTCGAAGTCAAATGTAAATTGTAAAAAGTCAAACGTTTCTGTTCTTTGGGAAATTAAAGATCGGTTTGATGTTTCAAGTCAAATTAACGATCCAGGAAGTTTTTAATAACGATTTAGCATCTCTTTCATGTTGAAATCGTGTACTGAAACAGTCTCAAATGTCGAATTTAATTATTAGTTCAATGTATTTTTTTTTTCTTTTCTGTTCAGCGTTTTTCTTTTATTTGATTTTATTTTCCTTTCTGTTTTTATTAATTCCATCAATCGTAAATGAATTCTAGTTAGTTTATAAATCCAAAAACAAATTCAACATGTTATTAGGGTAGTGGAATCGTGCCTTGGTTGGTTGTTTGATGTTGAAGATGAATAAGGAAGATGAAACAGAAAGGGTATATATATATTTTAGATCGGTGTTAATTCAGAAAACAGGCAATAGCCTGATGGGTTAGAGTGTTTGCGGTTATGCGAGAGGTCACGGGTTCGAGCCCGGCTCGAGGCGTTTTTTTAGAAAAACTGTTAGAGGTAGTTTCTCATATGCCAATATTTCTATTATTATTATTTTTGTTTTTATTATTATTATTGTTATTATTGATTATTATTAATACATGTATCATAATTATAATTATTATTATTAGGTATTGATATTATTATTATTAGTATTATTATTATTATTAAGTATGATGAATATCTTTATTATTATTATTGATAACATTATTAATGTAACTATTATCATAGAGTTTGTCATCTAAAAGTATTAGCTAACATTATTATTATGATTATAGTATAATTAAGAATAACGTTAGTATTATAACTATTATTATTAGGAATGTCATTACTAATATATGTATTATTATTATTATCAACATGTTAGGATTATTATTATTATCATTAATATGAAAACAATAAAATGTATTAGTATTTTCTTTAATTAGTATCATTTTATAATTATTAGTATTATTTATTAATAACATTATTACTATTTTTAGTAGTATCAATATTAATAAGGTTATTATTATTAGTAACTCACTAATATTAAAAACTATCATTTTTTTTTACAAATAAATAATTTTGTATATAAAATGTATTTAGTACATATACTATAACTATATTAATATTTCGTATAACTATATAAATTAACATTATCTAGATAAATAATTACAAGTAACAAACTATTGATTTTCAAACATAATAATAATAATATATATATGTAGATATATATATGAATATAACTAAATGAATAAATATTAATCATTTCAAACTATATATATACAAAATAAATGTATATAACATATAATTTAAGATATAATATAAGTATATGTTTTTTTTAAAATAAAATTTACAATAAATTCTATATAACTACAAATATATATATAAATAATATACATTAATAAATAAAATTATGTGATTTCCATTACACGTTTTTAATATATATCAAATGATATAGGTTCGTGAATCCGAGGCCAACCTTGCATTGTTCAATATAGTCATATGTATTTTTACTACAAAATATATTAGGTGAGTTTCATTACTCCCCTTTTAAATGCTTTTGCAATATATATTTTTGGGACTGAGAATGCATGCGTTTTTATAAATGTTTTACGGAATAGACACAAGTAATCGAAACTACATTATATGGTTGAATGATCGAGATCGAATATGCCCCTTTTTATTAAGTCTGGTAATCTAAGAATTAGGGAACAGACACCCTAATTGACGCGAACTCTAAAGATAGATCTATCGGGCCCAACAAGCCCCATCCAAAGTACCGAATGCTTTAGTACTTCGAAATTTATATCATGTCTGAAGGAGGATCCCGGAATGATGGGGATATTCTTATAAGTATATTGTGAATGTCGGTTACCAGGTGTTCAATCCATATGAATGATATTTTTGTCTCTATGCATGGGACGTATGTTTATGAGAAATGGAAATATGAAATCTTGTGGTCTATTAAAATTATGAAATGATTATTTATGTTAAACTAATGAACTCACCAACCTTTTGGTTGACACTTTAAAGCATGTTTATTCTCAGGTATGAAAGAAATCTTCCGCTGTGCATTTGTTCATCTTAGGGATATTACTTGGAGTCATTCACGACATATTTTAAAAGACGTTGCATTCAAGTCGTTGAGTTCATCAAGATTATTATTAAGTCAATTATAGTTAGATATATTATGAAATGGTATGCATGACGTCAACTTTCGATGTATTGAAAGATTGTCTTTTTAAAAACGAATGCAATGTTTGTAAAATGTATCATATAGAGGTCAAGTACCTCGCGATGTAATCAACTGTTGTGAATCGTTTATAATCGATATGGAATTCTCCGGATGGATTAGGACGGGTCCTTTGAAATATCTCGGAATATCTAAGATCAGCGGATGATAGAAACTATTGCCCGTAAGGGTTTAGAGTAAGGAGTAAGATATTCACTAAAGACTTTAGTAGACATTGAATCATTTGGATTCTTTGAAGTCAAACTTTTTTTTTTTGTGATTTGTCCACGGCTTTCTTCATAGTTTCGAATAACCTGCTTTTCAGTACTAAATTTTCTATTGAATGTTTCCAATATAATGATACACAGGAAGCACGAAGAGGTATATAATTTCGGACGAAAATATTTATGAAAATATCTTCAGAAATATCGAAGATATTGATGATGATATTTTGGAATTTCTAAGTTCGATGGTTGATGGAGAAAGATTTTCCGCAAGATTTTAACATGACTTCGGAGCAAGATATTCTCTAAAGATTTCAACGGATCCAGAATTATCTGGATTCTTTGAATATAGGGTATGGTCCTTGTATTTGTCCTTGGTCTCCTTCATGGTTAACTCTATCCGTTTTCCAGTTCCAACGTTTCCGAGCTTTTCCAACATATTATTCTTTATCATCAAACTTCCGACGACTAAAGTCACTTACGGTTGCCTACAGTTTCTGCTGCTTCATACAGCTTTTTCAACATTCAGAGTATTGATTTGTAGATTGACTGCTTTTCAGAATTTCAGAATAAGAGACCATAATTCTAAAAGATAAATGTTATACATATAACTGTTGATGTAGATATGCTGTGCGTTTTCAAAGTACTGATTGTTGACTCCCGATAATTGGCATGGCAGTTCTTGTTACAAGATGCGGATGAGTATATGATAAGGTTTCAATGAATAAATATAATGATTTATCGGAGAGATTTAAACCAAGAAGCAACGAGGTTGCTGGTACGTCTACTAGTAATATGGTAGAATATGAAAGGTTCCTTGGTAACAATAAAAGAGCACGAATATATATCAAGGTTATAATAAGGTTGTTTCGAACGAAAAGTCGAAGTTGACTTGCTGAAGCTGTGACAAAATTGGCTAATTTGGAAAGAGATTGCAAAGTTAATTTTGGGTAATAATAATGCTAAAGGATCTAGCACAGATACATGTTAAACATTTACCCAGGTTCCGAGAGTTTTTAGGTGCATAACGATTTGCATCAATCTTTTCTTCTGTAGATGAAGTGCGATTGATTCATCCTCTCGATTGAGGTGTTTTGAAGAATCATGAAAGGTTTGAACGCAGATTGTAATCGTCAAGATACAATTGAGGTTTAAGATGAAATCAAGTGGCAAACTTGAAGAATTGTTTAGTTTCATATGTTATAATCAATATTTTAATTCATTTTAATTGTCCAATGTTGGTAGTCCTCGATTGATAGTCCACAGTTAGCAATTCAATAATTCATATATAATTTAATATATAATATTCGAATTAATTAATACGTATCGTGACCCGTATTCGTCTCAGACTCGATCACAACTCAAACTATATATATTATTGTAGAATCAACCTCAACCCTGTATAGAGAACTCGTTCATTACTGCATATAGAGTGTCTATGGTTATTCCAAATAATATATATAAATGCGTCGATATGATATGTCAAAACCTTGTATACATGTCCCGATATGTAAAGTGCGTAAAAATAAATAACAGAAATTTAAATGACGAATAATAAAGTGCGTAAAGTAAATAACAGAAATTAAATGACGATAAATAAAATTGCGAGAATATAAATTGCGATAAATAAACTGCGATAAATAAATTGCGATAATTAAATGGTAATACGGAATTAACAGTTAGCTGGGAAAAGTTAGCTAGGATTTTGTTAGCGTGGATTCTTAATAGAATTTCATATTGTTAATTAATCTGTTCCTAATCAATTTTTATTGTGTCCATTATTTTTTCGTTATGCCACTTGATGGATTCTGATAGATCAAAATCCAAATATGTAATTGGATGAATATGGTTATTCTGTGGTGAACGGATTTGTATATCGGTGGTTGTAAGTAGGATAGTATATGACTTATTGAAACAGATTCGAAGAACGTACAATGTAACTTATTAATGTGAAATTTAAATAGTCCTCGGGTATTACCTACCCGTTAAAATATTTTCACCATTAACAGTTTGTACAAGAGAATTTTTAATTACAATCTTTATGAAAACATATATACATATATATTTTCTTCAGATGTATTCATGGATTTAATGAGTTAATATGATATTAAACTCATTTGCTTTTCGGTTCAAACTAGAATAAATAATCTCTAAAACTTTAGAGATTACATATTCGCCATGTCGAACGAAGATAAATGAGGTAGAACGATACGTAGAACGAAGATCATACTCAAAGTACATATGATGATATTGAAGCATGGATTGTTGATGGTACTGGTGCTGTTATTGATTGTACTGTTGGTGCCAGTGATGTTGCTGAAGCTGGTACATTTTGCACCATATTCTCCGAATTGATTATTCGAGCGCGAAGTTCGTTGACTTATTACTCCAGGATGATTGTCGGTTGGAACGAGCGGATGAATAAGGTTCAGAATTGTGGATAGAATATGATCTTGTCGAGTTACCCTGGAAATGGGACTGAAAATGGTGTCTCGAACAGGTTCACCGGTAAACGCTTCAGGTTCATTGTCAAGAGGTGAATTCAGTTGGTGGAAGGGATTGCCTTCTGCGCATTTCCATTAATTAAGTCAACTACGAACTCATCAGATGAATTGATAATGGCTGATTGGTTGATTCATGCCGATGACGCTGTTTTCGGAGCTTAGGTGAACATCTATGTCGGAATAGTTGTCGGAATAACTATCGGAATAGCTATCGGAATCTGAGGGACACGAACTGGTTGCAGGATTCATCTCGTACGATCAGATGAAGGATTTTCGATAAGAAATAGATTATAGGATGTAGATTAGTACCCTGCAATACATAATTTACATATGCATATATAATTCTAAAATCCCATAAGTTACGGAGGAATCTACGGAAGTTGTCAGGCAAAGTTACAGTAACAGATACGCTAAGATATGAAGTAGTAGATACGCTAAGATATGAATTTTTCTCTATACACTATTCATGCAATCAATGCAGCAAGATGTGTCTAGACTAAGAATGATAAGCAGATAATTTTTGACACAAAAATGATAAGCAAAACTTTTTGACATGTAGACCAGGTTCAAGTCCAGACTCATTAATATAACCTAACAACTACTAGGTCGAAGTTCAGACTCATTAATGCATCCTAACAACTTATCAGTTATACACACTAATGCAGACCTGGTTCGCTAAGACCACTGGTCTGATACCAACTGAAATGCCCCGTCCTAATCCATCCGAACGAAGTCCATTTTGATTATAAACGATTCACAATAGTTGGTTACATCGCGAGATACTTGACCTCTATATGATACATTTTTACAAATATTGCATTCGTTTTTAAAAGACAAACTTTCATTTCATTGAAAGTTGACAACATGCATACCATTTCATAATACATTCAACTATAATTGAATTAATCATAATCTTGATGAAATCAATGACTCGAATGCAACGTCTTTTGAAATATGTCATGAATGACTCCAAGTAATATCTCTAATTGAGCAAATGCACAGCGGAAAATTTCTTTCATACCTGAGAATAAACATGCTTTAAAGTGTCAACCAAAAGGTTGGTGAGTTCATTAGTTTAACATAAATAATCATTTCAATCATTTAAATAGACCACAAGATTTCATATTTCCATTTCTCATAACATACGTCCCATGCATAGAGACAAAAGTATCATTCATATGGATTGAACACCTGGTAACCGACATTAACAATATGCATATAAGAATATCCCCATCTTTCCGGGATCCTCCTTCGGACATGATATAAATTTCGAAGTACTAAAGCATTCGGTACTTTGGATGGGGCTTGTTGGGCCCGATAGATCTATCTTTAGGATTCACGTCAATTAGGGTGTCTGTTCCCTAATTCTTAGATTACCAGACTAAAAAGGGGCATATTCGGTTTAATAATCCAGCCATAGAATGTAGTTTCATTTACTCGTGTCTATTTCGTAAAACATTTATAAAAATTTCGCATGTATTCTCAGACCAAAAATATAAAGGGTAAAAAGGCAAATGAAACTCACCTAATGTATTTTGTAGTAAAAATACATATAACGACATTGAACAATGCAGAGTTTGACCTCGGATTCACGAACCTATATCATTTATATATTTATTAATATATATAGTGTAAATCACAAAATTTTATTTATTATTATGTATTATTTATATATTTATAGCTATATAGAATTTATGTTAAATTTCATTTTGAAACCTTTACTTTTATTATATTTTATATTACATTGTGTGTGTATATATATATATATATATATATATATATATATATATATATATATATATATATATATATATATATATATATATATATTGATTTTTGTGTATATATAATTATAAGGGTTAATATTTATACATTTAGTTATATTAATATACCTATATATCTATATATGTGCTTAGTGTTGTATTCATGAAATATCATTAGTTTGTTATATGAAAAAAAAAATTAATATAACCCTAGTATATGTAATAAGTATATATATAATATACAAAAGATTTATTTGTTAAAATGATAATTTCACTAGTAATGTAAAAATGATAGTTTTAGTAAAAATGATATTTCTAATGATAGTAGTAGTTTAATAATAATTATGGTCTTATCAGATATTTTAAATGATCATAATTGTAATAATACCAACGGCTTGATATTAGTAATAATAATAGTAGTAATAATATTACTAAAAATTATAAATTGATACTAATAATACTTCTTAATGATACTTAATAATAATATCAGTATTAATAGTATCTAGTGTACTAGTGATAATAATAGTCATATAATTAATATTTGTAATGATAATATTAATAATAATAATAATAATCATGACTGTAATTATAATTATGATAATAACAGCAAATGATAACTAAGTCTTTTACTAATAATAATAATAATAATAATAATAATAATAATAATAATAATAATAATAATAATAATAATAATAATAATAATAATAATAATAATAATAATAATAATAATAATAATAAAGGAAATGATAATAAATAAATAAAAATGAGCTACCTTCAATGTAAAAGGCTGTAAAAAAAACGTTCCAATAGGGACTCGAACCCCCGACCTCTCCAACACCTACACACTCCTCTAACCAATCGTCCATTTCGGTTTTTCTGATATAACTGGACATCAAATTTTATTTAACACAGTTTTCCATTATTCTTCTTTCTTCTTCCCTAATTCCAATCGATCACAAATCAATACCTTTCCAATTCATTTATCAAACTTATTTTAAATCATTCAATAAATAATCATAATTATTTGTTTGAATTTATAAAAGGCGAAAATAAAAAAAATATATAACAGACAAACACATGCTGCTGTTCGACGAGGTAAAACAAAAGAAAAAAAAAATTATTACGAGTTTAAGATTGTTTTGTAGAAATATTATAACATGACTTGTGTTGCAATTACTTCATGTAAACATTAAAAATTATCAATTTAACTTCGTTTGTAACAGATAATCCCAATTTGCTCTTAGAACAATTTTTGACTTTTTGAATTATAAACTTTGACTATAAAATTCCAACTCAATTCGAAGAATTGATAGTTGATACTTTACAGAAAGTTCGATTAAGTGAATCCTAATATAACTACATTTATACATTTTTAAAATTCATTCGAATTCAATCTAGTGTTCATCACAGTCAAGAATGGTATGAACACCAACATCAAAAATCGAATTTAAAGATGTTTAGATCAAAATTATTAAATGAAATAGGTCATAATTTGTTCCAGGAAACTTTCTGGATGTTCAATTGATCTTAAAACATAGAAACAAATTCGAATTATATCAAGAACGATTTTGTTGCCTTTTTTTGAAAGAAACTTTGACCTAAAAATTCGAAATTAAAAGGAAGATTTGGAGCATGAAAACTTACAGATAGTTTAGTTTGATGATTCCTAAGAAGCTTGCATTTAAAGATTTTGAAATGGAACTCTATTTCGAGGTTTTGATCAAATTCAATAAAAAAAGAGGTTGACGGGTTTATAGAGTTTTCCTTTTATAAATTAAAAAAAAAAATGGCTGTAAGGTTTTAATCGATAATGAAGATAGGAAATCGACTGAATTGGTTTGTGATAAGTGAATGATTGATTTTGTTTTAAAGCAATAAGGTTTTGACAGAATATGTCACTCAGATAAAGAAAAAAAAATAACTTGATTGTGACTGGGAACCGATTTTGGATATATGATGTGACTTTAAATCAACTAGTACTAATCTAATACAGTTTTGATTGATAAATCTTACTGAATTTGATTCCTAACAAAAATCGTAGTATGCTTTTATTTTATATAAGTATTATTACTAATTAATAATTATAATTATTAATAATAATACAATTACTAATAATAATAAGAAAAATAGTTTATTTAATAAAGATAATGATAATGATAAATTTTTGTAATCAATTTAATACTAATACTTTTAATAATCTTAATAATAATTAACTTTACATTTTTTTTAATAATAAAGATACTAATAATATTAATATTAGTATTTATTTTTAAAAGTAATAGTAACAATATTAATAACTATATTTTATCTTTTAATTACTTATTCATTTTATTAATTGTATCAAATTTCATATTTATGTAATTTACATCATAAAAATGATAACACTCATATTAATATTAACTGTTTATATTAATAATAGCAATAAAGGTAATAATGATATTTGTAAAGATAATAAATTAAATTCATTAACTTTAATATCTACATAATATCTTTAATAATATAGCTAATGTCGATATTAATTATTAATATTAACATTAGTACTAATAATAATAAAAATAATAATAACATTACTATAACAACTATATTTTAGTTTGTTAATAATATATTACTACATATGTAATATTCAATAACCATATAACCTTATATAATAACTTTTATTGATATTAATCATTTATACATTCAAAATATCTTACATTATTATAATAATCATACATAAAATATCTATAGTTTCATTTCTAATAACAACTTTTTATATTGTATAATATTTTACATAATTAAGTCCATTGATTAAGTTGTATTATATTATTTTGATTTATTATATAAACTGATATTTGTATATATATATATATATATATATATATATATATATATATCTATACATTTCCATTTACTATTAACGGATCGTGAATCGTTGGGGAGTATTCGAAGGTCAATTGCATATATGAAACAGTTCAAAATTTTCAAGATTCAACATTACAGACTTTGCTTATAGTGTCGAAAACATATAAAGATTAAAGTTTAAATTTTATCAGAAATTCCCGGGTCATCACATTTACAATCCAACTTTATACAACGGTGTTATGTGAAAACATCATTAAAATAGAAAACATCAGAGTAAGCTCATAGTCAAACATGTCTTCTAACCCGTCCGCAAAATCCGTCCTAAGCAACAGTACCTAAACCTGCAAGGGGTAGAAATATGGGGGAATTAGCACAACTGCTAAGTGAATGGATACTATCTAACAGACCAAGCATAAGCAACTGAACATGCAAGGGTCACAGATATGCTAACGTCCCGAACTAGCATAAAACAACAAATAACAATATGAGGATCGGCGACTTATACGAGCACACGGCTTAGCTGATCAGACTACAGTCTACCGATAGTCCGCTTTACTGAATCCACTGCATAACCATCCAGACATAACACATGTGTCCTTTTATGCTATACTGAACAATCAATAACATCATGACCCGACCAGGCTACAACGGTCGACCTCACACAAACCTTACCTTGCCGCCTCGTTTAGTGTCCAACTAATAGTGCGCACATAAAATCACAGAAAATCAGTCATGCAATCATCATAACTAGCATGGCAATATCTAACTACACATGCATTCATACTGAACATAAACATAATATAAAGAGTCTGAACAAGTAGCATGTCAGCTACTTAATACTCTATCTGGAGATAGACCCACTCATCGAATACTAGCAACTAGCTCAGATAATCTATCACTGAGCTGCTTCCTTATCCTTATCACCTGAACATAAGGCAAATCAAGTTAGTTTCTGTCCGTTAGCACAAAACAACAAATTAGTATCAAAAGCGCCACTAAAAAGTCTATTCAACACTTATGCATTTTCAGAATTTACATCATGATTATAATAAGTCACGCGGGCAGCATAAAGGCTAGAAAACATCTAAATTAAAAAACAATGCAACACGGATCTACATCCGTACGGTTGCACATGCATCCGTACGTTGCAAGTCCATCCGTACGGTTACATCATGTATCTGTACGGTTGTACACTCACTGCCCGGTTGCACCAACACCATTGCATCCGTACGGTTGCACATGCACCCGTACGGTTGCACAATGTACCCGTGCGGTTGCAGACTACAACCGTACGAATGTGTTCATCGAGCAGCAGCAGCAGAACTGACGGGTTTTCTAAGCAAAATCACTCAATCTCGTTTTCAGACATGTTTTTGACCCAAAATCCACGCACAACATGTTAGGAAAACATTTAGGGACTTAAACCCTCAAGTTTTAAGCATCAACAACACCAATTTGGCTAGATTTGACTCAAAATCCAATTCTGACAAAACCGAACTTAAAACCACATAATTTCATCAATTTGAAACTGAAAATCATGGATTGTTACATTAAAATAAACACAAAATCAGTAGGAATAAGCTTTGTAACATAATTTCAAATCCAAAAGACAAGATTGAGGTTTAGGGTTTCAAATGGTGAGAGTGAGTTTAGGTACGGGGTGTTTAGGAATTTTCCTAAAAAGGAGAGAAGGAACTGGTAACCAGCTTATATATTTGTGTTAAACACAATACCCCATCACACACGGGTATTTACCAGCTATCTGATATCTTTCGTACTTAATTTCACAACCCTAATGGAGTCTAAATTAAATAAACGAACCTGTTCTGTGACCCTTGTCACAAACTGGTCTTAACCAAATAATAAAATAACATAAAATATTCAACTAAAATAAAAGCATAATTAGTCACACAATTATGCCTGAGGGCAAAAAGCCATCTTACATCTTTGCCCGATCTGAGGATGTTACAAGATGGGCGGTTACCTGAGTTGTTATTTTCGTCATCTATCGAACCTGGGAACCGAGGAACAAGGTAAATGCAGTGAACTGGGTTGATAAGATCTGGAACAAATGGTGGATCATCAAGAACATAAAGATATCATCAACAAGATCAATTACCCTGAAAATAAAGAAGTTGATCAGTAATACTAAAAACTGGAGATTCAGTTGAAGAACTGTTTTAAGCTCATGAAACATATTTTCTTTTCTTCCTTCGAGTTTTAGAATATAGTAGATGTTGACTTCGTTACTGCGCACCACACACCATACACCATGCACATGTACCACGCACCACGCATTAAACACCGCGTGCGTGTTGCACATCTAATGATTAGTGTCCATTTAATGCCCAAATTAAGCGCTCCATATGCATTTAACTCCGGGTTCAATGCCCAAACATTACTCCCCAGTTCAAATACACACATCGGCTTCATTTGGGCATTTAAAGCACAACCAGAATTGTCAATTTAACCCATGTTCAAATACACACTACGGTGGTGGTGGTGATAGGGTTATAGGATATAGTAAGTCATGTTGTTCAGGGATATATGATGCGTTGTGGTGTTGGGTGATGCTATTTTGTGGTGAGAATCATGAGTGTTGGTGAAAGGTGATATTTATGGACGTTTAGGATACAGGTGCTCGTGAGCTTCAGGACCCCATTTTGGCTTATAATGGCCATTATTTGTGCCCTTCAGCTTTAGTGGGCATTATTTGTGCCTGGGAACCCCCCCCCCCCCCCCCACACACACACACACATACTCACTTACTTTTGGCTTTTAACGTCTTAATAATCGACAATAAATCAGAAAAGGTGATGTACATGACCACATTTATGTCTTTTAAGATCTTGATCGATAATCGAAAAAATTAGAAAATCTTATCCACAATATCCTTATCTTATCCCCTCAAACACACACCACGCACAATACCAAATGCACTGTGCGTGCACCGTGCGAGTTGTGTTATGTGTGTATGTCATGTTTGGTGTATGATCGGTGACACGCATCACGCACCATGTCATACGCATGATGTGTGGTGCGTGATGCGTGAAAATTGGGTATATTTTGCAATTTCAATTTGGAAATGACACATTGTTAAAGACTTCTGAAAATTTGAGCATATTGACCAATTTCCATAAAAACAAACACCCCCATGACCTTACTTGAACAGGATCTGTTTAAACCTAAGAAAAAACAAACACCCCTTTACTCTTAATTACATTATTCACAAAATTTTCTTTAATTCTTTTAGCATTTTCTCAATGTTTTTCAAACATATTTCGTTTTTTTTATTAAAAAATTTCTTTTTTTTATTTTGATCTTTCCAAGTTTTTTTCCAATAATTTCTCCCTCAACCTTTTTTTAGAATATACATTTTTTACTATTTTTTATTTCTCTTTACCCACGTTACATATGTGCATGTAAGAAAGGTTAACCAACTATGAATAATAATGTAATCGGCAATCTCTATGAACCACATAGTGCCAATGGCGAGTTTATAGGTATGGATGTGGGGTTCAATGACCCCACTGCTCCTGAAATTTTTTATACAATGTATTTTTTAAACTAGCCTTTAAGAGCCCGTGCGTTACACGGCGGGCCCTAATAAGACTAAATATAAAATGTTAACGATTGCATGCGTTATACATTAATTACGCAATTGAACGTATTTTGTTACATTTGTAACATATGGTAAAGGCGCAAACTGCCAAATTCGCGTTGCTATTATATTGACATAAAAAGTAGCAAGTATATAAACATTGCAAACATTGATACGATACTTTTAGGTGTGTTCAAGTAAATAGGACACACCTATACAAACATTGCAAACAACGTTACAATTATGTTACCAAAACTTTTGAAAAAAAATTGCACAAACATAATGTTGGTACAAATGACATGTGTACATATATTATTCAATTGACCATGTTTTGTTGCGATTGTAACATCTGCTATGCTTATATTTGGAAGCATGTGCACATTCAACATTACCAAAAGGTAATTTATATACCATTCATTTACCCAAACTGACTGACCCAGTCAGTTTTCTTCATTAATGAAGGTCTTGTATCTTAAGATTACAAACGTGTAGCAAGGAATACATGTGCCACATACACATTGGTTCCCAATACTCATGTAACGTATTGACACAGAGTCCTATCACCAGTTGGGGCCGCCTTAGGTAAACCAAAATCCAAGAACTTTGCAGTGAATTCCTGAATCATGCAAATAATTTGAGCACATTATTACCTTGTCATATTGTAAGCAACAACATATGTATGTACTTAAGCAATTAATTAAGACAGTGATATTACAGGCACATACCTTCATGTTCAAGGCAAAGAGGCAATTCATATACCGGTCGAGAACACGCATCTATGTTGGAAACTGATGGCCACACAGATTGTGTGTAGACTCTTTTCGTACGATGGTCACCATATTCTGCAGTGAATGAAGTGATGATTCTAGTCCACCAACAACTCGGTCAGAGATTAATTAATGGCTAATGTAATATCCATCTTTCGATGCTTTGTATTGGATAGAGCCAGACTTCCCATTCCATAACCTGCAATACAAAAATGTTGACCTAAACTTACCGGTAGAAACGATCCGGGTAGAAGGTTTACTCATTACTATATATTATGAGCAACTATTAGCTTTATCCCGTTTGACTCATTTGGCTCCTGTAATTATATGCTACTTTTTTTTACTTTAGAACTTTGACCCATTTGAGATCAAACATAAGCCATGTTGACCCATTTATTGATCTGTTTTTATAATCCACGACGTGTTTTAAATAAACAACTTTCATATTCATATCACTATCTTAATTTTTCATAACCCATATTGACTCATTTATTATTTTCCTTTTTTATAGCCCATGTTGACCCAAACAATACACCACAAAGTTCACAACACTATGGAACTTACAATCAGTAATAACACAATGTAATAAAATCCCAAGTAAGAGAAACAACTTATAAATAAAACATGGAGTAATCAAGTATGCATGATATACAAAAATAAATAAATAAATAAATAAAACACAAATACAAGAATGGGACAGCAACAAAAAGCCACTAACCTAATCAAAAAGCAATAAAACATTTCTACTTAACCATCGCAAAACAGAATGCTAGCAACCTTATCACATAAAAACAATCTCAGTTAACAAACAAAATAGATACTTTTAAAACTGGATAACAATAAAATGGTTGACAATGATTTGCCACTTAAGCGAAAAATTATAAATTGTTCATGACTTACATAAGACACCTCACACCTTGAATGCATCTTCCTATTGATGAAAAAAACTCATCTGTAAACCTGACCAAATCATCATATCATTCATGTAAAAAAACTGCCTTAGATAAGAGGTCGTGTACATCAATAACCATTTAAAGAACCAACAAATATACAAAAATTTGAATAATAAAGCAATCTATAAAATAAATCAAATTTCAAGGAACAATATATGAAACGACTTACCATACTTACCCTGGACACACCCTGGACACCGATTGAAGGAATAAGGGAGTTATAGCATATAAGCAGTAGGAAAGAAGATGCTTACCCCACTGATGATCAACGTGACCCAATTGATTATGGCAAGAAAACAGGAAGACTTTATTTAGTTTTACGATGACGTAAATTGATAAATTGCTAAAATTGAGCAAGATTGTAGGCAAAATGCACCTCATGAGCCCAAAACACTCCTTTTGAGTTGTGGCAAGTTGATGTTTTACTGAACTTAGTGTCGGCCAATACTTGTCCAATACGCTTTGCAATGTCGAAATCTTCAGTTGAAGATGTGGACGTTTTTAATGCCCAGATCAAACTTATTTGCTCAAATGTGATAGGATAATACTAATATTTCTATAATAATGATTATATGCTTCACGGAAATATGAGAAAAAAAAAGTAGGTATGTCATAGTAAATAGATACTTCGTTCGCGTTAAACGCAGGACCGGAACAACATGATGGCCATGTACCAGCATTGTAATCTGGTCATAGTCCATCTGTAGCAAAAGAAATTAGTCAAGAAAAAAGATATTCACGTGTTCACTAATTTAAAGAAATATATGGAGAGCCTGCGTAGAAAACTTACGAATTGTGAAAACTGAAAAAAAAAAAAACAAAAAAAAAGACTGGAGTAAGTTTTTCATCATCATAGCCCTCATATGGAATGATAGTCAAAATCAAAAATTGGTTAACTGGCCCCAAAAAATCACTAATTAGAAGCGGAAACTGACTTGAGTCATATGCAGGTGTTGCTAATTAAAAGAAGAGCGAAGCAATAATTTTATTAAATGGGAAATTTGCACCTTCATCACGAAAACACCCTCAAAGTATGAATTTGAGAATAAACCATTACTACCAGCCAACTGCCAGTGAAAATCATTATCTGTAAAAACACCAATATTAGAAGCAGGAGCAGGGACCGACAGATCACCAATTTCACACGTCATAACTAATTATATATATCAAGACGAATAACTGTAACTAAGCTACAAATGCTTTAGCAAGAGCTTTTGTGCCTGCATTATGGAATTGTAAGTGTAAATAAATATTTATCTGCCATCATAATATCTAGTTCCATTTATTCTAACAACTAAACAACTAACAACGATTTACATAATCAATACCTTCAATGCGCGCTTCTTTAACTTGTTCAATAAGTAGACATCATTCTTGAGTATAAGATAAGCAAAGTAACTTGTCCGTGAACAAACATACAGAGAAGAGATAGGAAACATGTCTTTTGATCTATAGCGCTCAAACTCCTTAAACTTCTGAATGTTTAGAGGTTGTTGCACATCCTCATCATTGCCCAACCTGCAAGAAACCTATAAAAATCCTCGTGTAAGGAAAGAATGTACATGACATCATTATTAGTTTTGCAAGCGACTTTGTCTTGGTTTCATGTTAATTACTTGCAATCAAGCATATTCAACTTTATCTCTTTGAATCTGATTTAGTATAGAGTGGCTCCAAGATATCTTCCATATTTAGTCCACTTGCGCACTACAATTCGAGTTTTTAAATGATCTAAGTTAAATGTTTTATGAAAGTAACATTAACATACTCGAAAATAAACTTAATCGAAATTCACTTTCACATATATTTGAAGATTATTTATGCACATTGAATCTGCTCTGTTAGTGGTAAGTAGTCACATAGTTACCACGACAATTTGCTACCGCAGACTACAAATTGAAAACTTATACATGTATAACTTAATACTTTTATCGGTAACATATTTAAAATTTCAAAAAATCATAACGATGACCATGACCAGAGCTTACAAATGATTTCTGATACCTGAAAATAATCTAAGTTCAGTTTCTTAACAGCATCTACGGTGGGATCGCCGTTGCCATCTACGTAGATATGGGTTTGAGACAGGCTACCTTTGGTAGCATTGGCTTTTTCGGGTTGTTCTGTGGGGGTGGTGTTGACAAAAGGTTTGTACCCGTGTCACAAAAAATGACAAAAATAGCCTAATGAGCCGATTGTAACTAATTTTTGTCATGGATATAGTTAAAACTATTCAGCTGGATGTATTATCAATGGATTGTGCACTCACAGTATCATGTTCATATGTGCTGAACATATAGATTAACATCTTGCACGACACCAAACGTTAGCCATTGAGGGACATTTGTAGCTCCATTTATTTCTTCCATGAAACCTTCAGATTTAAAAATAGAGTATTAAATAAAGACAATTGATATAACTGTAAAATTTGGATAAATGGAACCAACCCATCCCATTTATAATAGCTAAAATTGTGTCGCCTATGTCGATATCCACGCCCTCTTTTGCAAGAAAATTTCTTACAATTCTCTTCTTAGATGAATCGCTGCAAAACATAGAGGATTTACCAAAAAGAATTCCAAATGAGTGAAATAAAACTTGTAAGGACGGAAATATCACCAACGGCAGCAAAGATGGTTACTGGCAACAGCGAAACCTTAATTTCCACCCATATTTACAACTGAATATAATGAATCAGATAAACAACCTAAAATCGACAACATCTTCAATCGTTTCTAACGAATGCGTGAAAATTAACTGGTGTTCTAACATAACAAACAAAGAACATAAATCGTGATGGAAACCCAAGTTTTTATCCATATCAACATTTAATTACACATATTAGAGAACAATAATCAAAATTACTTCAATCGTCGTGCAATAGAGATATCGTAATATTCAAACAAATAGAAGAAACATATTAGATCTAAGCATGTAAAACTATACGAATGAAACAAAGCAAAATCCAATACAAAGCTTTTAAGCATAATAACATAACAAATAAACATAAACATAAAAACTAAAATAAAATAAAATCAATAAGTAAAAATATAACTGACCAAAAAATTGTGTTTGATTTCCGATTTAGCCCTTAATTCCACCTTCAAAGAAAATCGATCCAGACGTCATCTAGATCGATGGTTTTAGCAAAGTGGCAGAACCCTAATGATGTAAAATCGCATATGAAGATGAAGGCGGTTGTGTACCAGTATGTAATCGCATATGATGGAAGGCGGCGTTGATGCCGGAAAACAGTAATCGGCGGTATTCCTCTAGAATGAAGGGTGATCGGAATAACCGCCGGAGACATTATTTGGGGTTTTTCATTTTATGCAGTTTTTTTTTATTCTGTATCCTATAATCGATGGCTTTTTTGTTTTTTGTTTTTTTTTATTGGACACGTGGCAGATCATAAGGGTGGGACAGGTGTTACAAATTGACCAATAAGAAGATGGCATTTGGATAGGCTGCAACTGAATTATTGGAATGGGTGCCATGTAAGCCACATGGTTTGTAAGAGGGAGAGATTGTAAAGGACGTCACTAAATATAATTATGGGATATCATATATTTTTCAAAATTTATGGTTTTTAAATGTGAACAGCGAATAAAGTATCCTTCAAATATGATTAGCTTTGTCCATTATTCATTTTTTGGATCTCTCATATCTACTGTACATTTTCATAAATGGAAAACAATAATATGATAAATTTCTTTTGTGCTCCTACTTTATACATGTAAGACAAAAATATTGGTAAGAAGTAAGGAGTAAAATTAAAAAATTAACAGAAAAGTACATGTATCTGGTACTTTTTCTTAAACCGTGTATTTTTTGTCTGAAGACAATAAATTTGATACGGAAATAATTTAATAGTGAAAACATTACCTTTTAAATATACAAGAAGTCACATGACGTAAGACTTCTCAAGTCTATGACATATACTATAAAAATTGTACCAGTGGTCCACTAGTAGATAGATATATAAAATGATAATAACGGTAGGTAAATGAAACACAAAGACTGAGAAATGACCATAAGACTTTTAATAGACACACAAATAAAAGGAATAAGATAACGTTTATTGATTTGTCAATCATCATATTTTTTAAGGCCTTCCTTACCTAATGGATTTTTTTTATTATACATGTTCCATAGAGAATAAAGAAGAATTCAAAGGGGTAACTTAGAAAGTATTGATATTATAAAGTAATAAATGAAATTTTTTTAGTTTATGTTGATAAATAGAAATTATTTTTTTAACAACGGTATTAAGATCACAAACGGGAACTACTAGTCGCTCACCCAATCATATCCAGAAAGTCACATGTCATGCTTACTTCATACATCTGATAGAAGGAAACCTTAGGATATTGCACTCAGGAAACAAACCCCGAATGAAGCTTGCTAGAACTGTGCAGAATCTATCATTTGCAAGAAACTCTTAAAGAACTCCGTAACCAATTGCAAAACAAAATGAATTATGAAAACTTTCTATCGGGGCTCGAACTAGAGACTTTCTAGACATCCAAAAAATGGCGGTAACCACTCAGTCTAATGGAAAGGTTAATAAAACTTTAAACAATCTCATTTTCAACATATAGTTATCAAAAGAGTTGTAAAATCTCATTATTGTTGTTTCATCGACACTTCTATGAATACTTTCAACATGTACTAGATATAATAGTTATATTTTCATGTTTTTAGCTTGGTATTTAGTCTCGCGATTGTAATTTGGAGATTTTATTTATGTATTTGATGGGTTCGTTGGTTGAGTTTTTTTTTTTTTTTTTTTTTTTTTGCGGTTGAAGCTTGGTTATAGATAGTATATGGTTGTTCGATGTAAATTTCAAGGTTCGACTCTTTTCATGTTCCTCCCCTCCCATCTCCTTCTTTACGGTTGTTGATGTTTCTTTCTGAAAACGTCTTCGTTTCTATATAAGTTTTCGTATTTTTAAAACACAAAAAATGATTATGATACAACTCCAAGGAGTCACTGTTTAGATGTTTGAAAATCTTGAAGAAGACCCAACTTAAATCCGCACTGAAATTAGTCATTCAAAAATGTTGAATTCCTAAATTAATAAAATAAAAAAAATAAAAAACTTTATTACCATTCAAACTTTTGAAGGGTTAAAAAAAAAAAACACTAAATAATTTCAGCCGTCCAACTCGAATAATATACGGAGTAATTATGACCCGTTTTGTCTTCATTATTGGTGTAAAGTCATATTTTCTTGATAACTACCAGCGACTTTTAATTTGTCAATGCCACGTTTGAAGTTCTTTATAGAATACGATATTATTAATATAAATATATTAATATTAATATTACTCTCTCCGTCCCAAATCTATTGTTCATTATTCTATTTTGGGATGTTCCAAATTAATTGTCCAGATTCTTTTTCAACCAATCAAAAGAGAGTATTCTGGAAAGAGAAAATATATTATTGGTGGAGAATGAAGTTAGTGGGATTTCCTAAAACTGCGTGTTTTTTGTCTGAGGACAATAGATTTAGGACGGAGGTAGTATATTATCAGAAATAGTGACGGGTTAGATTCAGTTTTTTTTTTTTTTTTTTTTTTTTTTTTTTTTTTTTTTTTGACAAAAAACAATAATTAAATTAATAAAGGACAATTCACGAAAATTGTGAAAAATCTTAAGAGTACATCTGAAATCATATGGACTTACATAGCTTTAGTCCAAATGAAGTAACCTTAAATTACAACAAAAGAAAAACTAATAAGTCACAATGATGTAGATACAAAATCATCACAGGCATCACAACATTACAGCTAGCAAGAGGAGTGTCAACTTGAAATTGATGTGACTTTTCAAGCCATCGAAATACTTTAATCTTAAAGCCCATAGCTCCGGCGGCACAACACGAATAAGATCCATAAAACACGACATCTCTCCTTTGAACTTTAAGTTCCTCAAGACAAGATCAACTATCTTAAGTGCTTCAAGAGGAGTGTCAACTTGATTTCCAGATAGGACTTATGTTTACATAAGCAACAAAGTCAATAGTCACTTTGAATTGTTTTGCCATTGTAATGCAAATCCAATCCAAAACATCTATAATTGTAATCGTCAATTCTTTCGACATAAAAGGAAAATTCCCAGCCGTATAAAGCACTTATCTTCCATCATAAACATGAAGTTTCACCCCTAAACTTGTGTATCTATGAACTTTGTCTAACTGACTCATTATGGCCTTACTCAACTTAGCAGAATTCACTTCACGAATCACTTTAACATTATATATAGAGTTAACACCATATCGACCAAATCAGCTAAAAAGTGGTTTGTTTTGACCACACACTCTTCTTCCTTTATCCTAAGTCCCAAGTCACCTAGTGTTCCACGTGGCAATCTTCATTGGTTGGATTTATTCGGGCGTTTGCTACAATTGAACATGCCCTCTAGGAAACCCCTGAACACCACCTTCTCTTTAAGATTATTCTTAGGGTTCAAAATCTTGCCATTACCTTTGATTGGTTTTTTAGCAAACCCCACTGATTGTTCCTCCAATTCGTGCTCATCATACTCGTCCTCATGATCTGCTGAACCAAAACCTACTACCTCAGAAAGTTCTCTTATCTCACTATTTTTGGAACACTATGAAGGTAAAGTGAAAAGTTTGTATGAGTGTTTAGGAGTTAAAAAATTTTGAAACGGCCAAACTTTATGTAAAAAACGACACCCTAGCGAGCAGTTAAGAAGCCTAAAAGATTACAATGACATTTGTTGCTACGAGTTCCAGTTTACAAAAAATTTCCCTCTAATATTTAACCAATTAAAAGAAAACATACAAAATGAATCAAATAAGACGTTTTTCTTGAATGCCCTAGGGTTAAAAAAAACGACGTTCTAGTATCTCCACAAGTGACAAGCGGTACACGCAAAAATCACAACCAATCCGACATTTGTGGAAGTCCTTGCTCTCCAACCATCGAACCAAATCATCAAATCAGACCACTTTGCGAACAATGGAACATCAATGTCAATTCAGTGCTTCATTGTCCTCCAAACATCTTGATCTACATTGAAGCGACCCGTCCTAATCCATAAGGACGAATGCAATAACATATGGTTACATTGCGAGGTATTTGACCTCTATACGATACATTTTACAAACATTGCATTCGTTTAAAAAAAAACAAACTTTCAATACATCGAAAGTTGACAGGCATGCATACCATTTCATAATATCCAAACTATAAATGACCTAATCTGTCATTTACTTAATAATAATCTTTATTGAACTCAACGACTTGAATGCAACGTCTTTTGAAATATGTCATGAATGACTCCAAGTAATATCTTCAAAATGAGCAAATGCACAGCGAAAGATTTCTTTATTACCTGAGAATAAACATGCTTAAAAGTATCAACCAAAAGGTTGGTGAGTTCATTAGTTTATCGTAATCAATCATTTTCATAATTTTAATAGACCACAAGATCCTCATTTTTCATAAATATCATTACACTCGTAAGTGTATAAAATCTATTCGTATGATGAACACCTGGTAACCGACATTAACATAATGCATATAGAATATCCCCCGCATACTCGCAAGTATGCCGTAAATATTGGCAATCGCAATCACCATTTAAATCGAAGTACTAAAGCATTCCAAATTCTAGAATGGGGTTTGTTAGGCCCATAGATCTATCTTTAGGATTCGCGTCAATTAGGGGCCATTTCCTTAATTCTTAGGTTACCAGACTTGAAGGGGCAATATTCGGTATAGTAATCCAACCATAGAATGTAGTTTTAAGTACTTGTGTCTATTTCGTCAAACATTTATAAAAGCAGTGCATGTATTCTCAGTCCCAAAAATATATATTGCAAAAGCATTTAAAAAGGGAGCAAATGAAACTCACGATACAATATTTTGTAGTAAAAATATTCATACGACGATACTGAACAATGCAGGGTTGGCCTCAGATTCACGAACCTATATCATTCATATATGTATTAAAACATATTCTTGTAATCGAATAAATCTATATATTTTTATTAGTGATGTAATTGTTATATTTAATAATTTATAAGTTATATTATTTATTTATATATTTTTATTTTGTACATAATAATATTAATATGGTTAAGTTATATGTATTGAATATATTTTTTATATAATTAATCTTTATTTTTATCTTATAACCTTAACAATGTCATTAAAACTTTAATAATAATGATATAGATAATACTGATAATAATAATAATGTAAGAATGATAGAAATGATAGTTTTTATAGAATTTCAATAATTATATGATAATACTAATATTTAATGTCAACTGTTAATTCCAATACTAATATTATTGAAAAATAATAATTTGTATCATTTTCATAATAATATTTATATCCAAGATTTTTATATTGATAATCTTAGCAATATCTTTAAAACTTTTATATTCATAGTCATAAAAATCATAATCTTCGTGTTAAATTTCTAAGCTAATGACCAAAGCTTCTATAACATTAATAATAATAATAATAATAATAATAATAATAATAATAATAATAATAATAATAATAATAATAATAATAATAATAATAATAATACTTATATTACTAATAATCTGATATAATTAATAATATTGATAATTGATAATAACAGTAATAATAATACCTATTGATAATACTAGTAATGATAGTAATATAAATTATATTAATGATAATAATTTTAGTAATTATGTTATTAATAATAATATTGATAATAGAAATGAAAATAAAAGTATATACCCTTTTAAAATGCTTTGCTAAAAAGAATTGCCGTAGACGAGGCTCGAACCCGCGACCTCCCGTTCACCCGAAACACAATTAACCATTCCTCTGACCCTTTCATTTCTGATTTAAATCATCTTTAATTCTGTTTAACCTGACTTTCTATTTCTATCTTCTTCTTCTATTATTTCGATCGACCAGGGACCAATTTCACTATAACAATCAATTACTAATTTGAATTTAGATTTGAAATTGAATTATAATCGTTCTGTATTGGATACATTTGTTTAACAGACAACAATAAAATAAAATAATAATAAAAAAGACCTGCTGTACAGGCTCGTGAAGAACAACCTTAATTCAAAACTTGATTTAAATATTAAGACATTTTTAGACTTTGGTTTCTTCATGAGATAGATTATAAATCCTTCCTAGAAACTTTAGGAATCCTCAATTGATCCTGAAATCTCAAAACGACTTCCAATTTCATGAAGAACACTTTGTTTGACTTTTTAAAATTTAACTTTGACTCTAAAATCCGAATTCGTTTGAAAGAATTGGAAGTTGTGATTTTGCAGAAAGATTGAATGATTAATGGATTTTTAAAATTTATACGAAATCGATGTTTTGTGGATTATGGTCAAGAACAGAGGTCGTTGGCTTATTTTCTGATTTTTCTGTTTTTAAAATCGAATTGCATTGTGAAGGTAGCATCATATATAGATAATAATCGAATATTGATGCAGTAAACTTGCTTGTTTGTATTACAAATTGATTTGGACGGGTAACAATTTCTAGACAGGAATTTAAATTAGAGAATTAAATAAAAAAATATAATACAGATAATAAAGAGCATCTGATTTGTAAGACTTCCAAACAGATTTTGGATGTGTCTGCTAATTAGAATCGACTAGAAAACAAGAATTAAAAAGCTGATGTTGAAAGGAAACGGATCCTTGCATCTGTATGTAATTTTATGTATATTTTATATTAATGAATTAATGAAAAATAATAATATTAATAAATTAATACTAGTAATATTATTAATAATGATAAAAATAATAAAAATCATGTTAATGATAATTTTAAATAAAAATAATAATTTTTAGTAATAATACTAATTATTAATAATTAAATTAATAATAATAATCATAATATTATTTATAAGATAATACTAATAATACATTTAAAAATAATGATAATAATAATAATAATAATAATAATAATAATAATAATAATAATATGATAATATTTAATAATAACAATGATAATTTCAATAAATTTAATAATAATCAATAAAGATAATGATAATATTATTATTATTAATAATACTATTAATAAGGTTAATTATAATAATATTAATATTATTAATGATAATAATAATAAAAATGATATAACAGTTTTTACATATCAGATTTCATATCTATATGCTATATATGATAATATTATTAATACGGATATTACTATTAATATTGAAAGTAATAATAATAATATAGCAATTATATTTTTATTTGCAAGTATGTTTAATATGTTGTTTTTATATCTTATTAGCTATGTGATATTTAATAATTATATTATATATCCTATGATAATATTTATTGGATATTGAATATTTATATATTATATATAATATTAATTTTGTATAGGAGTCATATATATATATATATATATATATATATATATATATATATATATATATATATATATATATATATATATATATATATATATATATATATATATATATATATATATATATATATATATATATATTGAAATATATATATATTGAAACCAATAAACTCAAAGTATACATTATATATTTAACATTTTGTTAACGTTGACCAATTAGGTTCGAAATCTTTTCTATTCAATATACCCTATATATTCAAAATAATAAGTTTCAGTTATTTTAAATTATCTTTCATAATAACTAAATTACTTAATAGTTCATTAATATATTTAATTTATTATGTATAATTATTTACATATATAATTATCTATATATACTTTTTTGTTTACAATTACAGGTTCGTGAATCGTCGGGAATAGTCAAAGGTTAAACGAATACATTAAAATAGTTCAACAATTTTGAGATTCAGTTTAATAAACTTTGCTTATCGTGTCGGAAACATATAAAGATCAAGTTTAAATTTGGTCGGAAATTTTCGGGTCGTCACAGTACCTACCCGTAAAAGAAATTTCGTCTCGAAATTTGATCGAGGTCGTCATAGCTAACAATAAAAATGTTTTCATGACGAATATAAGTTGATAAATAGAGTTTTATCATCATTGAGTAATATGGATAAAACATTTCAATTAATCGAAGAGTACAAGTGAAGCTGTCACAAAAGATTGAGATAGAGATTTAACTTTTGACGTAATTACTGTTGAATTCCGGAATTCAAGGAATGTAAAGAAAATCTTCGTAATCTATATAAGATTTGATCCTTCGAAAATTAAAGAAATTAGGATCCTCTTTGATTAAATGCGATGATCTGTTTTGATTGCTATGTCGGATATCTTACTATATATCTACCCATTCGTTTCCTTACAATTCACATCTTCTATTCTTTCTCCTTTAATTCATACTTTGAATCATTCATCAATATGCTCCATCCTGTTCTGATCCTTGATATACTCCTAACTTTCATATATGTCATTCTTCTCTTTCATCTACCACCGGAGGATTTTATTTACTTTTACTATTACCTTTGGGTTATAGTGTTTTTAATTCTCCCGTGCCTTTACGTGGCAATACGTATTGATATGCACGGTTTGTAATTTATGTGTTGTTGTCGAGCTTTATATTTTCTTTTATATTCAAGAGTTCCATATTGTTGTCTCCTCTTCCCGACTCCAAGTCAAGCGAATATTGGTCTAGAATTCGTAGGTATGGATTTTGAAATGAACATAGTTAATGTTCCAAGGAGGGAATTGTAATGGCACAATCTTGATTTTTCAAATTACCAGAATATCCTGGAAAAGATCGAATCATCATGAACAATATTTTCTTGATATGTTTAGAGGTTAACTAGAATACAAGAGTCGTGTAACATGATACATGATGACGTTATGATCTGTGAATCATCACGTTCCATTTAAAAACTCAGCATGACTTACTATAATATAATCACGTTGATCAAGTGTCATTATATTATACTAACTCATGATTCAGTTCCCAGCACTGTGAATACCCGTCCTAATCCATCCAGACGAAGTCCGTATCGATTATAAATAATTCACAATAGTTGATTACATCGCGAGGTACTTGACCTCTATATGATACATTTTACAAACATTGCATTCGTTTTTGAAAAGACAATATTTCATTTCATCGAAAGTTGACGGCATGCATACCATCTCATAATATATCTAATTATAATTGAATTAATATTAATCTTGATGAACTCAACGACTCGAATGCAACGTCTTTTGAAATATGTCATGAATGACTCCAAGTAATATCCCTAAAATGAGCAAATGCACAGCGGAAGATTTCTTTCGTACCTGAGAATAAACATGCTTAAAAGTGTCAACCAAAAGGTTGGTGAGTTCATTAGTTTAACATAAATAATCATTCTCATCATTTTAATAGACCACAAGATTTTTATTTCTCATAAATATACGTCCCATGCATAGAGACAAAAATATCATTCATATGGATTGAACACCTGGTAACCGACATTCACAATATGCATATAAGAATATCCCCATCATTCTGAGATCCTCCTTCGGACATGATATAAATTTTGAAGTACTAAAGCATCCGGTACTTTGGATGGGGCTTGTTGGGCCCGATAGATCTATCTTTAGAGTTCGCGTCAATTAGGCTGTCTGTTCCCTAATTCTTAGATTACCAGACTTAATAAAAGGGGCATATTCGATTTCGATCATTCAACCATATAATGTAGTTTCTATTACTTGTGTCTATTTCGTAAAACAGTTATAAAAACAGCGCATGTATTCTTAGTCCCAAAAATATATATTGCAAAAGCATTTAAAAAGGGATTAATGAAACTCACCTAATGTATTTTGTAGTAAAAATACATATGACGACATTGAACGACTAAACAATGCAGGGTTGGCCTCGAATTCACGAACCTATATCATTGGTATATTTATTAATACACATAATCGTAATCGAATAAATATATATATTATTATTAATGACATAATTTTTATATTATTAACTTATATATAATTTTCATTATTTTATTAAATGTATTTATTTTGTATGAAAAAGTATTAATATAGTTAAGTTATGTATGTTTAAAGATATTTATATATATATATATATATATATATATATATATATATATATATATATATATATATATATATCATTTGTTTGTTAAAACTAGTAATTGTAATAATACTAAAATAATATTAATAGTGATAAAAGTAATAATAATGATAAAAATAATATTGTTATTATTCATAATACTTAATAATAATAATGTTAATGTTAATAACACTAGTACTTTGTAAGGATATTAATAATAATAATAATAATAATAATAATAATAATAATAATAATAATAATAATAATAATAATAATAATAATAATAATACCAATACTTATAATTTGATACCAATACTAATATTAATGATATTAATATTAGTTTGTGTTATTTTTATGATAACAATAATAATAAAAATCATAATAATAATAATACCTCAAAAATATAAGTTAACGAAAGTAATGCCCCAGGCAGGGTTCGAACCCGCGACCTCCCGATTAACCCTAACACTCCCTAACCAATCTTCCAATGCTTAAAATATATATATTTCGATCTTAATAGCTTCTTCTTCTTCCATTACAAAACTCATTTAATTTCTTCATCACCATTATCTTCATTTTCATATCATCATCGATCTTTACTGTCACTTATTTACCATCAACATTAACAATCGTTATCACCATTTACTCATTACTTAATCATCATTTAATCATCGTTGGTTAACTTCATAATCGTATCATCATCAATTATTACCTTCACTATCATTGTTAATCTTAATCACATAATCATAATCATAATCTTATCCTTATCCTCCTAACTATAACCGTTTCTAAATTGATCAAAGTATTTCAAAACTCGCCATCATCATACTTCATATCCTCCGCAGGTTTCAATCACACAGAAAAAAAAAAATGAAACACGTGTAGCTGCAGGTGGGTTGGCAGGAAAGAAAAAAATATATATAACTACAGTACGTGGGCTCGTGGTGATGTTTCACAGAGATGACAGCAGCCCAATAGACTGACTTCGTGACCCAACATTGAAAACAATGTACACGGCCCAACTAAAAAATCTGCACACCACCGAATCTGTTTTTGGGTTTCGTTTGATAATATGTCGATAGGAAAAAAAAAATTCGCTAGAAACCCTATCTCCTCACACTTACCTCATCATCCATTATCTATAATAAAGCAGACAGATTGCCGACCATAAAGATAATGCTTTTGTATAAGTAATAAAGTATGATCACAATATCACTATCGACATTAAAGAATCCCTGTGGGGTTGTCAAAATTTGCTAGTTGTATGCTCAAGTACACCACAATAATATAAAGGGATGTGATTGCTGTTTTTGATCAACTAAATAAAACAAGAACATTTAAATAGGGTAGCAGGTGAAGATTTGGTTTCAATGGGTTTGTGTTTGTGGTTATCGAATTCAAACAGAAAAAGAAGAGAAAGGTAGTGGATGAAGATGATCAAATGAATGAGAATGGTGATGTTTGATTATTATTAAAACAGAAAGTAACCGAGTAAGTTCTGCTTTCTTCTACTTCGCACTTGGGGTTATAGTGTTTTTAATTCTCCCGTGTCTTTATGTTGCGATAAACATTGATATACACGGTTTGTAGTTTCTACGTTGTTGTTGGATTTTATATCTTCCCTTATATTTCAATGTCCCTGCTTCTGTCTCCTATAACTATTGTCATCCATAGTTACTGCGCCCTCTTATTTGCTGCAATTCATACCCCCTTTCTATTTCGGAGCTTCATGCTTTTGTTTACTTTTCGCAAGTAATGGTCTAGAATTCATAAGTATGGAGTTTCGAATTATCATATTATACAAGGTAGAAAGGAAAGGTAGTAGCACGATTTGTTTTGTACAATTACCTGAATCACTGTGAATAGAACTATCAAGAATATATTTTCTTGATATGTTCAGAAGTTATGCAGAATGAAAGAGTTATGTAACGTGGCACATGATGACGTTATAATCTGTGAATCATCATGTTCCATTTAGAACTCAGCATGACTTACTGTAATATAATCACATTGATCAAGTATCATTATATTAAACTAACTCATGCATCAGTTCCCAACATTACTTCAATAACTGATAATGCTAAAAACGAACATATATTTCATAGCATTATTCCCCAAGAAAGACAAGCTTTTAGTTGCAATTGTTCTATTTACAAGTGATATTCGTTTAAATATTAAAAGGTGAAGACAAAAGACAGATTCGACGAATTGAAGACGCAAATGACCAAAAAGCTCAAAAGTACAAAATACAATCAAAGAGGTTCCAATTATTGATAAGAAACGTCTCGAAATTACAAGAGTACAAGATTCAAAACGCAAAGTACAAGATATTAAATTGTACGCAAGGACGTTCGAAAATCCGGAACCGGGACCAGAGTCAACTCTCAACGCTCGACGCAACGGACTAAAAATTACAAGTCAACTATGCACATAAATATAATATAATATTTAAATAATTCTTATAATTATTTAAATATTATAATATATTAAAAATTCGTCGGCAAAGAAAGACTCCAAAGTTGGTGAGCTGGAAAATCAAACTCCGCGACTCGCGGAGTTTGAAGGCAAAAATTGCCGCGAGTCGCGGAGCCCCAAATTCTGAAACCGCCTATAAAAGCAAACGCAGTTTGATCGCAAAAATCCATAATCTATCTCTCTCTCAATATATACGTAAATAAATATATATATATATAATTTATATTTTAATTTTAATTTTAATTTTAAATCCTAATAATAAGGGTATGTTAGCGAATGTTGTAAGGGTGTAAGTCGAAATTCTGTCCGTGTAACGCTACGCTATTTTTAATCATTGTAAGTTATGTTCAACCTTTTTAATTTAATGTCTCGTAGCTAAGTTATTATTATGCTTATTTAAAACGAAGTAATCATGATGTTGGGCTAATTACTAAAATTGGGTAATTGGGCTTTGTACCATAATTGGGGTTTGGACAAAAGAACGACACTTGTGGAAATTAGACTATGGGCTTTATATTTGTTTAACTAAATGATAGTTTGTTAATGTTAATATAAAGATTTATAATTGGACGTACCCATAAATTACCATATACACTCGATCGGACATGATGGGCGGGGTATTTATATGTACGAATAATCGTTCATTTAACCGGACACGGGAATGGATTAATAGCCACTAGAATAATTAAAACAGGGGTGAAATTATGTACAAGGACACTTGGTATAATTGATAACAAAGTATTAAAACCTTGGGTTACACTCAGTCGACATCCTGGTGTAATTATTAAACAAAGTATTAAAATCTTGTTACAGTTTAAGTCCCCAATTAGTTGGAATATTTAACTTCGGGTATAAGAATAATTTGACGAGGACACTCGCACTTTATATTTATGACTGATGGACTGTTATGGACAAAAACCAGACGGACATATTAAATAATCCAGGACAAAGGACAATTAACCCATGTGCATAAAACTAAAATCAACACGTCAAACATCATGATTACGGAAGTTTAAATAAGCATAATTATTTTATTTCATATTTAATTTCCTTTATTTTATATTTAATTGCACTTCTAATTATCGCATTTTATTTTATTGTTATTATATTTAATTGCACTTTTAATTATCGTACTTTTAATTATCGCAAGTTTATTTTATCGCACTTTTATTTATCGCAATTTCATTATCGTCATTTACTTTATGCTTTAAATTAAGTCTTTTATTTATTTAATATTTTACATTTTGTTTTAACTGCGACTAAAGTTTTAAAATCGACAAACCGGTCATTAAACGGTAAAAACCCCCCTTTATAATAATAATATTACTTATATATATATATATTTGTATTTTTATAAAATTAAACTAATATAGCGTTAAGCTTTGATTAAAAGATTTTCCCTGTGGAACGAGCCGGACCTACTAAAAACTACACTACTGTACTGATAATGCTAAAAACAAACATATATTTCATAGCATTATTCCTCAAGAAAGACAAGCTTTTAGTTGCAATTGTTCTATTTAAAAGTGATATTCGTTTAAATAATAAAAGGTGAAGACAAAAGACAGATTCGACGAATTGAAGACGCAAAGGACCAAAAAGCTCAAAAGTACAAAAGACAATCAAAGAGGTTCCAATTATTGATAAGAAACGTCTCGAAATTACAAGAGTACAAGATTCAAAACGCAAAGTACAAAATATAAAATTGTACGCAAGGACGTTCGAAAATCCGGAACCGGGACATGAGTCAACTCTCAACGCTCGACGCAACGGACTAAAAATTACAAATCAACTATGCACATAAATATAATATAATATTTAAATAATTCTTATAATTATTTAATATATTATATATATTTATAAATCCATCGGCAAGAAAGACTCCAAACTGATATGAGCTGTAATTTCAAACTCCGCGACTCGCGGAGTTTGAAGGCAAAAATGCCGCGAGTCGCGGAGCCCCAAAAGTCAAAAATCCCTATAAAAGCAACCGAATTCTGATCGCAAATCATCATCTTTTTTCTTCTTCTCCTCATACGTAAAATATATATATATATTTATAATTTATATTTTAATTTTAATTATAATTCTAATAATAAGGGTATGTTAGCGAATGTTGTAAGGGTGTAAGTCGAAATTCTGTCCGTGTAACGCTACGCTATTTTTAATCATTGTAAGTTATGTTCAACCTTTTTATATTAATGTCTCGTAGCTAAGTTATTATTATGCTTATTTAAAACGAAGTAATCATGATGTTGGGCTAATTACTAAAATTGGGTAATTGGGCTTTGTACCATAATTAGGGTTTGGACAAAAGAACGACACTTGTGGAAATTAGACTATGAGCTATTAATGGGCTTTATATTTGTTTAACTAAATGATAGTTTGTTAATGTTAATATAAAGATTTACAATTGGGCGTCCCTATAAATTACCATATACACTCAATCGGACACGATGGGCGGGGTATTTATATGTACGAATAATCGTTCATTTAACCGGACACGGGAATGGATTAATAGCCACTAGAATAATTAAAACAGGGGTGAAATTATGTACAAAGGACACTTGGTATAATTGATAACAAAATATTAAAACCTTGGGTTACATTCAGTCGACAACCTGGTGTAATTATTAAATAAAGTATTAAAATCTTGTTACAGTTTAAATCCCCAATTAGTTGGAATATTTAACTTCGGGTATAAGAATAATTTGACGAGGACACTCGCACTTTATATTTATGACTGATGGACTGTTATGGACAAAAACCAGACGGACATATTAAATAATCCAGGACAAAGGACAATTAACCCATGGGCATAAAACTAAAATCAACACGTCAAACATCATGATTACGGAAGTTTAAATAAGCATAATTCTTTTATTTCATATTTAATTTCCTTTATTTTATATTTAATTGCACTTCTAATTATCGCACTTTTATTTATTGTTATTTAATTGCACTTTTAATTATCGTCCTTTTTAATTATCGCAAGTTTATTTTATCGCACTTTTATTATTCGCAATTTCATTATCGTTATTAACTTTACGCTTAAAATTAAGTCTTGTATTTATTTATTATTTTACATTTGGTTTTAACTGCGACTAAAGTTTTAAAATCGACAAACCGGTCATTAAACGGTAAAAACCCCCTTTATAATAATAATATTACTTATATATATGTTTGTATTTTTATAAAAGTAAACTAATATAGCGTTGAGCTTTGTTTAAAAAAGATTCCCTGTGGAACGAACCGGACTTACTAAAAACTACACTATTGTATGATTAGGTACACTGCCTATAAGTGTTGTAGCAAGGTTTAAGTATACCCATTCTATAAATAAATAAATATCTTGTGTAAAATTGTATCGTATTTAATAGTATTTCCTGCAAAAATTTAATAGTATTTTATACCCCTTAGCTTTGACATCAAGTATTTTTGGCGCCGCTGCCGGGGAGTCTCTTAAAAGCCGGAAGCGCAACGCTACATAAAATTTTTTTTTTTTTTTTTTGTATTTTTAAGATTTTGTTAAATATTTAAGTTTTATAAAGTTTCTTTATTTTTATATAAGTTTTATTTAAGTATTTTGTTTTTATTCAAAAACATATAAAAAAATATATAATTCTAGTTTTAAGATTTTTATTATTAAAATTATAAAATATTTCTATTTTAGTTTTTAGATATAAGTTTTTATTATATAAATACTTTTATTAAAACAGAAAATTAAAAACAGAAATTAAAAATATAAAAATAAATAAATAAATAAATAAAAACGCGTAAATTTCCTGTTCCAGGGTTGAATTTTGAAACCCCGCGACTCGCGGGGTTTGATGTTTGAAATACCGCGACTCGCGGGGCTTTTTCTGACACGCCTGCCAGAAGCCCTAATCAGGCATTAATTACGGAGTTATTATTATTATTATTTATTAATTAAAACCCTAATTATATTTTTAGTTTTTAATTAGTTTTTAGTTATTATTATTATTTTGTATATTTTGTTTAAATTAGTTTAATTAAATTATAAAATTAATAGTTTTAATAAATAAATAATACAAAAATAATATTTTTATAAAAATTGTAATTTTTACAACTTTTTGTATATTTTTATATTTTGTCCCTTTTTAATCGTTTTAGCGTAACTTTTGTATATTTAGCTCATTTTTAGTTTTTAACTCAGTTTTTGCCATAATTATTTTTACTTCTAGATTTTTAGGCTTTGCCGTAGAATTCCTTAAGTGCTTTTTCTTTAGACTAAGATTTAGGTACTTTAGAATTTTGCGACGCCTTTTTAAGTTTTAATTTCTTTTTAAGTTATTTCCATTTGGGATATAGTTTTTCCTGTAAGCTTTAATATTTTTAGACACCTTTTACCTATGTATCAATTATCATTCCAATTAGTAATCTCAATTTGCGATTATAATTTTAAGTTAGTTATAGTAAAAAGGTTAGGTTAGTCAAGTATTTTTAAGTTTTTATAAGTTTCTTTTATTTTTCCATCACCTTTTATTTTTCAACCATTTTTCTTTTTCAACCTTTTTCCGACGAACTCTTTTTCTCTCTAATTTCTCGCTATTCTAGTTTTAGGACATAGATTTTTATTCTACTTCTTATCTAAATTTCTTAAAATTACGAAAATTTATTTTAAGTGGTTAAATTAATAGACATCAAAATTTTCTGGTTCGTAGTAATAGTTGGATTTGTACGTGGACCGGGTTATTGGAGCCAAACAGTCCTCAATTATATTGAGACCAAACGAATCCTGCCCCTCTGCTGCATCTTTTGGCTATTCGAAACGTGGGCAAAATCAGAAAAGTCTATTAATTGGATAACTTATTATAATTTTTCTTTCCTTTTTAAAACTAATAGGATATTCAGTGAATGCACCGAGCAAGACATTCACCACCTTTTGTACGTTCACCACCTGTAACTAGATCGAGACATTTAGCAAATATTACCGCCGTTGATTTTTATTTAGAATCATCATCCAGTCGACCAAGTACTTCAGTTCAAATTTCCGATAATCCATTTTTTGAACCCGACCTCACAATTGAGAATCCGGAGAATATTCAGGAACGGTTCGTAGATCCTGAACCATTAAACTTTCCTCCGGAATCACCAATCATTCAAACAGAGATTGTTGAGGAACGAACCATTAAATCAGAATCCTCTAGTGATTCCGATTCAACAAATTCAATTATGGAGAATCTGGAACCTTTAAGTATGGAAGACCGAATGAGAGCTAAACGCACTGGCCAAGGTCACGCAATTACTCATCCAGACATTAATGCGCCAGATTATGAAATCAAAGGACAAATTCTACACATGGTGACTAATCAATGCCAATTTAGTGGTGCGCCGAAGGAAGATCCAAATGAACATCTACGTACCTTTAATAGGATTTGCACACTATTTAAAATCCGAGAAGTGGAGGATGAACAGATATATCTCATGTTATTTCCCTGGACTTTAAAGGGAGAAGCCAAAGATTGGTTGGAATCGTTACCTGAAGGGGCGATCGATACATGGGATGTTTTAGTTGATAAATTTCTTAAACAATTCTTTCCTGCATCTAAAGCCGTAAGACTTCAAGCAGAAATTGTTACGTTCACACAGAAACCGAATGAAACTCTATATGAGGCATAGACTAGATATGGAAAGTTGTTAAGAGGATGTCCGCAACATGGTTTAGACACCTGTCAAATAGTACAAATATTCTACCAAGGATGCGACATCACTACAAGAAAAGACATAGATATAGCAGCTGGTGGTTCTATTATGAAGAAAACCGAAACTGATGCTTACAAAATTATTGATAACACTGCTTCCCACTCACATGAGTGGCACCAAGAAAAAGATATCATTAGATCATCTAAAGCAGCTAGAGCCGATTCAAGCCATGACTTAGATTCCATTTCCGCAAAGATAGATGCTGTGGAGAGACGAATGGAAAAGATGACTAAGGATATTCACTCAATACGAATTAGTTGTGAGCAGTGTGGAGGACCACATTTGACAAAAGATTGTCTCAGTATTGAATTAACAATGGAACAAAGAGAGAATATTTCATACATAAACCAAAGGCCTGGAAATAATTATCAAAATAATTATCAACCGCCAAGACCAATTTACAATCAAAACCAGAATTATAACCGAAATATTCCATACAACAACCAACAAGGTCCTAGCAATCAACAAGTATCCAATAATACTTACAATCAGCAAAGACCTAATTTTCAAAACAAGCCACCACAACAAACCGATGATAAAAAGCCGAATTTAGAAGATATGATGACGAAGCTAGTTGAAACTCAAACGCAGTTTTTCACATCTCAGAAACAAACTAATGAACAAAATGCGCAAGCATTTAGAAATCAATAAGCTTCTATTCAAAATCTGAAACAAGAAGTAAGTAACCTAGCAAGGTTAATAGGTGAAAGAAAACCAGGAAGTCTACCTAGTGATACAAATGCTAACCCCCAGAATGAAACAGCTAAAGCTATTACCACAAGAAGTGGTACAACACTTAAACCACCTGAAATACCTGTAACTTCTGATGAAACTATTCCTACTCCACAAGAACCACAACCTGATCAAGATAAGGAAAAAGAACCGGTAGTTGAGAAGGTTAATGAAGATAACACAGCTAAGGATAAACCTTATGTTAAACCATACCAACCACCACTTCCTTACCCGAGTAAAATGAAGAAAGAGAAACTTGAAGCCGAGCAATCCAAATTCTTGGATATGTTTAAATAGATAAATGTAAATCTTCCTTTCATTGATGTGATTTCAAGAATGCCTAGATATGCTAAATTCTTGAAAGATCTAATCTCAAATAGAAAGAAAATGGAAGAACTCTCGGCTGTTACTATGAATGCTAATTGTTCAGCAGTGCTGTTGAATAAGATACCAGAAAAACTATCTGATCCAGGAAGTTTCACAATTCCATGTTTTCTGGGTAGTCTTAGTTCAATAGAAGCATTGGCAGACTTAGGTGCTAGTATAAATCTAATGCCGTATTCACTATACGCTAAACTAGACCTTGGAGAATTGAAACCAACCAGAATAAGCATACAACTAGCCGATATATCAATAAAATATCCTAGAGGGATAATGGAGAACATGCTAGTTAAAGTTGGTACTTTAGTATTTCCAGTAGATTTTGTTGTTCTGGACATGGAAGAAGATTCTCAAGTTCCTCTCATATTAGGAAGACCATTCTTAAACACGGCTAAAGCAATGATAGACGTGTTCGGTAAGAAACTGACCCTAAGTATAGAGGATGAGAGTGTTACCTTTTCAGTTGATAGAGCAATGCAACAACCACAATCTGCAGATGATACATGTTATTATATTCAAACTATAGATGCACATGCAGAATTATTAAAAGAATTTCCAGAATTACAAGGAACAGGAGAATGTTCTTTAGGAGAAGGTAATGAACCAATTGATGAAGCTGAAATGTTAGCTACACTTATAGCTAATGGATATGAACCAACAACAGAAGAAATTCAAATGCTAAAAGAAGAAGACAGATATCGATACAAATCATCGATAGAAGAACCTCCGAAATTAGAGTTAAAGCCACTTCCAAACCATTTGGAATACGCTTATTTACATGGTGAATCTGAATTACCTGTAATAATATCGTCTTCTCTTATTGAAAATGAGAAATCATAACTCATTTCTGTGTTGAAAGCTCATAAACCAGCCATTGCATGGAAGATTCATGATATTAAAGGAATAAATCCTTCGTATTGCACACATAAAATCCTTATGGAAGAAGGTCATAAAACGTATGTGCAACGCCAACGAAGACTAAATCCTAATATGCAAGATGTAGTTAAGAAAGAGATTATTAAACTGCTAGATGCAGGTTTGATATATCCAATTTCTGATAGTCCATGGGTAAGCCCAGTTCAATGCGTGCCTAAGAAGGGTGGCATGACTGTCATTACAAATGAAAAAAATGAGCTTATTCCTACTAGAACTGTAACAGGATGGCGTGTGTGTATTGATTATAGAAAATTAAATGACGCCACCAGAAAAGATCACTTTCCCTTACCTTTCATAGATCAAATGTTGGAAAGATTAGCCGGAAATAGTTACTATTGTTTTCTAGATGGATTTTCTGGATATTTTCAAATTCCAATAGCACCCGAGGACCAAGAGAAAACCACATTCACGTGCCCTTATGGTACTTTTGCTTACAAACGCATGCCATTTGGACTTTGTAACGCCCCTGCAACCTTTCAAAGGTGTATGATGGCGATTTTTCACGACATGATAGAAGAATGCATGGAAGTATTCATGGATGACTTTTCATTCTTCGGTGATACATTTGAATCATGTCTAGTTAATCTGGAACGAATGCTTCTTAGATGCGAACAATCAAATTTAGTACTTAATTGGGAGAAATGCCATTTCATGGTTAAAGAAGGCATCGTTCTTGGACATAAAATTTCAAAAGAAGGAATTGAAGTGGATAGAGCTAAAGTAGATGTAATTGCTAAACTTCCACATCCCACCAATGTTAGAGGAGTTAGGAGTTTTCTAGGGCATGCCGGTTTTTACCGACGTTTCATAAAAGATTTTTCTAAAATTGCCACTCCTATGAATAAACTCCTAGAAAAGGATGCGCCATTCATCTTTTCAGATGAGTGTATCAAATCTTTTAATATTCTTAAAGAGAAACTCACTAATGCGCCGATCATGATAACACCAAATTGGAATCTACCATTTGAACTAATGTGCGATGCAAGTGATTTTGCAATGGGAGCCATTTTAGGACAAAGGATTGAAAAACGATTTCAACCTATATATTATGCTAGTAAGACGTTACAAGGAGCACAAACGAACTATACAACTACTGAAAAAGAACTCCTTGCTATTGTCTTTACTTTTGACAAATTTCGATCATATCTCGTTCTAGCAAAAACGGTGGTCTATACCGACCATTCTGCTCTTAGATACCTATTTTCAAAACAAGATGCTAAACCAAGATTAATCCGTTGGATCTTACTCTTACAAGAGTTTGATATTGATGTAGCGACCCCGACAAATCGTCAAATGACGGCGTCATCTACGTATGGTCCCATTACATGGTCGTAAGTCTTTATAACAAAGTTTGACCGAAAAGTATGTCGCATTCATTTCATAAATAAGGGTGTTTCAAAGTTTACAAAAGTAGTTTCCATAACAAGTACATAACAATGTTTAAAGTTTGTATGAAACACGTGCGACACGATTAAAAGTAGTCAAAAAGACGCTCCACGTATGCAAGTATACTCGACATCCAATGCAAGTATCAAAAGTATGAGCGGAAGCATATATCACCTAAGTTCAAGGACCTGAGAAAAACATAGAGAATCTATCAACGAAAACGTTGGTGAAATCACAGGTTTAAATAAGTAAGTGAGTAAAAGTAAGTTGAACCACAAGATTTGCAACATCGATAAAGTCATAGTACATTCTAAAAGTTAATATTCACGAGCACTCAATTATCAAAGCTTAACATTCCGTCCGTTGAACCCCGTAATAATAGTGTTAGAACATACACTGTTTCCCGAAAATATATTTCACCCGTAGACGGTAGCGAACCGTCCGAAGTGAGGGTTTGTCAAACCCATATGGCCATATAACATAAGTTCTCGCTTACACCATCTGATGTAACTAATGATAATCGAATTGAGGATTTGTGTTCAAACTCGTATGTAGAATGTTTGTTTTCCCTGTACTTGTGTTCACGTAGTTTAAAAGAACGTTTATGTTTTCTCATCCCAAAAGTAAGTTCAAAAAGAGTAAAAGTGGGACTATGATCTCACCTTGTATGCACGAACAAAAAGTACTTCGACAAGTAACGTGTGCAAAGAACAATGCTAGTCTTGACCTAAACAATTAGGTTGTATCAATATCAATAGTCACGAAAGGTCAAAGATGTTCAATTAGTCCTATGGCTCAATACGACTCGATTAATATAGCATGTGAAGCAAATTGTCAAGTTTCATGCACGTTACAAGTAGTTAAACATGTTAGAACGATTGTATAATTGTTTGGTTAAGTTTGACTAAAGTCAAACTTGGTCAAAGTCAAAGTCAACGGGGTTGGGTCGGGTGTCCGACAATTTTCTCATGATGAGAAATCATATATGAGCATAATAGTCAAGTCTCATGGTAAACAGGATTATAGTTAAGCGGGAACATTTTGTGATATGAAAAACAAAGACAAAAATGAGCTGGACCAAATGCGCGGCGCGCTGTGGGTTGCGCGGCGCGCACCCAAGTGTAAATCCTGGTCAGAAATTAACCAAGAAGGCGGACATCTGGGATTTTTGATTATGCGCGGCGCGCAGGTATGTGCGCGGCGCGCACTACCTGGGAAACATGTTGTTTGAAGAAAATTGGTCTAAGTCACGACCCAAAACACAATTTAACACATTTCATGCACCGAAAACATTTAAAACGCATATCATATATCATTAGAAAGGTAATTTGACAAGGGAGATAACTAAATGCATTTACTCAATCAAAACCAAACAAACTCATATCAAAATCACCATTAATGCTCACATTTATTACTTCCAAGTTCATAAATGCAATTTAATGATTCGGAAATTTAATACACCCATTTAATACGCCGTTGTGTAGATAATCACGCATACAATGTATCTAAACACTTACAAACAACATTACATGTCATTCAAAGCATTACAAGACCATTTCAAGTTCATGAAACCCTAACCCATATTCACCAAATTTCATAATCAAGTTTATGAACTAATCCATGTCAACCTACATACCAATTTGAATCTAGTGATGTTAGGAACACAATTAAAACATGATCTTTCATCTTTAAACAACATATGAACACCTAAAACTCAAGATTAAGCAAGCATTCTTTCAATATGAATTAGTTACACCAAACTAGCAAGAACAAGCATACAAAACACATAATCATACTAGACTTGAGCCATAGACACTAATTAACAACCTTTTTAACTCAAAAACTCAAGAACACATAAAATTAGTGATTTTAGAAAGTTACCCAAATTTGATGAGATCGGTATGGAATCGAAGAGGAGATCACGAGGAGTTCAAATATGTAATTTGTTTGGCCCGAAGCTTGATCGATTTAATATGGATGATGAATTCTTGAATTGGATAATTGAAGGAAAATGAGAAAGTAGAGAAAGAAAAGATAAAATGAAAATGAAAATGAGAAGAGGTGGGGTTGACTAGTCACATGCTAGTCACCTCTTTAGTGTATTGGCGAAACTAGTCCCTCAAGTTGCAATCGGGTGCGTTAAATTACCTAAAACAAGATAATTGTAACGCGTATTAACGGGAGATGTTATAAACATATAACGGAACTTAAATAGTTAAACGGAAAAGTAAACGGAAAAAGGCGGGATGTTACATTACCTACACCTTAAAAGAAATTTTGTCCCGAAATTTAAGCAGGCGTAGTAATCGTTGTTTCCTCCTCGGAATCCGACGATTCCGGAACCGGGAATAGATGAGGGTGTTTTTTTCGCATTTGATCTTCCCTTTCCCAAGTAAACTCGGGTCCACTTTTGGCGTTCCATCGGACCTTAACAATCGGGATCCGGCTTTGTTTCAATTCCTTCTCGACGTAGTCCACAATTTCAACCGGTTCCTCCACAAAATGGAGTTTGTCATTAATAGTAAGTTCCTCGAGAGGAACGACGATATCGGGCTCGGCAAGACATTTCTTCAAATTAGATACATGAAAAGTAGGATGGACGGAGCTTAGTTGAGGCGGAAGATCCAAACGATACGCAACGGTTCCAACACGCTCTAAGATTTCGAAAGGACCAACGTACCTCGGATTTAGTTTTCCACGTTTCCCAAAACGGATGACACCTTTCCAAGGTGCGACTTTTAACATGACGCGGTCACCGACTTGAAATTCGAGGTCCTTGCGTCTTTTGTCGGTATAGCATTTTTGACGACTCCGGGCCGTCCGAAGCTTATCTCGGATTTGAAGAATCTTCTCGGTTGTTTAGTGAATGAGTTCGGGCCCGGAAATTTGCACGTCACCCACTTCGGCCCAACAAAGAGGAGAGCGACATTTTCGGCCATATAATGCTTCAAAAGGTGCGGCCTTAATACTCGCGTGATAACTATTGTTATATGAGAACTCGGCGAGAGGTAAGTGCTTGTCCCAAGCTTTTCCAAAATCAACAACGCAAGCTCGTAACATATCCTCCAAGGTTTGTATCGTACGTTCACTTTGCCCATCGGTTTGAGGATGATATGCGGTACTCATGTCTAAACGCGTTCCCAACGCTTCTTGCAACGTACGCCAAAATCTAGAAACGAAACGGCCATCTCGGTCGGAGATAATCGATAAAGGTACGCCATGTCGGGCTACAATCTCCTTAATGTAAAGTCGTGCAAGTTTCTCCATTTTGTCGGTTTCTTTCATGGCGAGAAAGTGCGCGGATTTGGTGAGGCGATCGACAATGACCCAAATAGTATCATAACCGCCCGACGTTTTCGGTAATTTGGTGATAAAATCCATCGTGATCCTTTCCCACTTCCATTGCGGGATCTCGGGTTGTTGGAGTAACCCAGACGGTCTTTGGTGTTCGACTTTGACTTTAGCGCAAGTCAAACATTTGGCGACGTATCTAGCAACTTCCTTTTTGATGTTCGGCCACCAATATTGTTCCTTAAGGTCATGGTACATCTTATTGGCGCCGGGATGAATCGAGTATCGTGATTTGTGGGCTTCGTCTAGGATGAGGTTTCGTAAGTCGCCATATCTAGGAACCCAAATTCTTCCGGCGTAATATTGAAGTCCGTTCTCCTTAACTTCGAATCGAGAGACAAGGATGTTTAAAAGTTCACGTCCGATGTGATTGTCCTTAAGAGCCTCCTCTTGGGCTACGCGAATTTGGCTATTAAGGTTGGAGTGGATAGTGATGTTTAAAGCTCGGACACGAAGAGGTACCGCTCTTTCCTTTCTACTTAAGGCATCGGCCACTACATTTGCCTTCCCGGGGTGGTAACGAAGCTCGCAATTATAATCGTTCAAGGTTTCAATCCACCTTCGTTGTCTCATGTTTAGTTGCTTTTGATCGAAGATGTGTTGGAGACTTTTGTGATCGGTAAAGATAGTACTTTTGGTACCAATAAGATGATGTCTCCATAACTTAAGTGCAAAGATGATGGCACCGAGTTCAAGATCATGTGTCGTGTAGTTTCGTTCGTGAACTTTGAGTTGTCGAGAGGCATAAGCAATGACTTTCTTTCGTTGCATTAATACGCATCCATAACCGTTTTTCGAGGCATCACAATATACAACAAAATCATCATTGCCTTCAGGAAGTGACAAGATAGGAGCGGTGGTTAGTTTAGTTTTGAAGATTTGGAAAGCGGTTTCTTGTTCGGATGTCCAAACGAATTTTCGTTCCTTGTGAGTTAACGCGGTTAAAGGACGAGCGATTAGGGAGAAATCCTTGATGAATTTACGATAGTATCCGGCGAGACCCAAGAATTGACGAATTTGAGTAGGAGTAGTAGGAGTCTCCCATTTACTAATGGCTTCGATTTTTGCGGGATCGACTTTAATGCCTTGATCACTTACAACGTGACCGAGGAATTGAACTTCCTTCAACCAAAATTCACACTTGGAGAACTTGGCATAGAGTTGTTCTTTCCTCAAGAGTTCAAGCACGAGTCGGAGATGTTCTTTGTGTTCCTCTTCGCTTTTAGAATAGACCAAAATATCGTCAATGAACACGATAACGAATTTGTCGAGGTAAGGTTTGCAAACGCGGTTCATGAGATCCATGAACACCGCCGGTGCGTTAGTGAGACCAAAAGGCATGACAAGGAATTCGTAACTACCGTAACGAGTCCGGAAAGCGGTTTTGGAGACATCTTCCCCCTTAACCCTTAGTTGATGATAACCCGAACGGAGATCGATTTTTGAATATACACAAGACCCTTGTAGTTGATCAAAGAGGTCATCGATGCGAGGAAGAGGATATCGGTTCTTAACCGTCAATTTGTTTAGTTCACGATAATCAATGCACATTCGTAGGGATCCGTCTTTCTTCTTGACGAACAAAATCGGAGCGCCCCATGGTGAATGGCTAGGTTGGATAAAACCACGGTCAAGTAGTTCTTGGAGTTGACTTTGCAATTCTTGCAACTCGGGTGGAGCGAGTCTATATGGTGCACGCGCTACGGGTGCGGCTCTCGGAATAAGATCGATTTGGAATTCAACCGGTCGATGAGGTGGAAGACCCGGTAATTCGTCGGGAAATACATCGGAAAATTCACTAACAATTGGCACATCATCGATGCGCTTTTCGTCGGCCTCGAATTTCTTAACGTGAGCAAGAATCGCGAAACAACCCTTACGGAGTAGCTTTCGAACTTTAAGGCACGAAACGAGATTGAGTCCGGTGCAATTTTTGTCGCCATAGACAATCAATGGTTCACTGTTCTCGATAGGAATTCGGATTGCGTGAAGATCGCAAAGAATGTGAGATTTATTTTTGACCATCCAATTCATACCGATTATTACATCAAAACTTCCTAGTTCCATGGGTATTAAGTCAATTTCAAATTCATTACCCAAAATGTTCAAAGTACACCCCCGGTAGTATGTGTCGGCACTTAAAAGTTTTCCGTCGGCCACTTCGATGGAATAAGTAGTATCTAAAGGGTGTGGTGGAGTGCAAAGAGTAGGAGCCAAAGTCTTAGACACAAAACATTTATCGGCACCCGAATCGAATAAGCAAGTAACATAAGTGTTGTTGAGAAGAAACGTACCCGTGACTAGTTCATTGTCATCTCGGGCTTCCTCGGTGTTGATGTTAAAGGCTCGGCCTCGGTTGTTGGGGTTGGCTTTCTTTTTCGGGCATTCGTTCTTATAATGGCCCGTTTGGCCACATTCGTAACAAGTGACCGTTTTTGGAGGATTGGGCCCCTTTCGAGCAACGGGGGCGGCGCTTGTGCAATTGTTGGCCCTATGACCAACACCTTGGCAACGGTGACAAACTAGCTTGTTACATTCGCCGTGATGATGCTTGTGGCATTTGTTGCAAAAAGGTAAGAGTCCGACATAACCCTTCTTGCCGTCGTTGTTGAAAGGCTTTTTGGTGAAGGTGTTGTTGTTGTAGTTGGTTGATGGAGTGGCTTCCCATTTCCTTTTGTTGCCACCCGACTTGTCCTCGGCCTTAGGAGCCGGCACTACGATTTCGTCAACCGTTTCAATTAGTTGGCGAGCCATGTTCATAGCGGCTTGATGAGTAGTGGGTTTGGATGACATCACCCCTTGTTTGATGCTTTTTGGAAGACCGAGCATGTAGAGCTCAATCCTTTGAGATTCGGGGTTAACAAGATTAGGACACATCAAGGATAGTTCGGCGAAGCGTTGATTATAAGCTTTAAGATCATTTCCGACCGCTTTCAAAGCTCTTAGTTCTTCCTCAAGCTTTCGGGTTTCTTCGCGCGGAAAATATTCAACAATCATCTTTTCCCTTAGATCGGCCCAAGAGAGGGCATGAGCTTCATCGGTACCCACCGATTGAACATAGGTGTTCCACCATGTTAGAGCAATTCCAGAGAAAGTGTGGGTGGAGTATTTGACCTTGTCTTGATCCCGACAACCGCTTATGCTAAAGACGGCCTCGGTTTGTTCAAACCAACGAGTAAGCACAACCGGTCCCCCGGTTCCATCATAGGTGTGAGGTTTGCACCCCATGAAAGCTTTGTAGGAGCACCCTTCGCTAGAGTTTCCGGCTCCTTGGTTGTTGTTGTTGTTATTATTGTTGTTGTTGGACGAGTGACCGGCCATGGCCGCATCCACGGCGGTGGCTATCATGCGTTGCAAAGCTTGTTCGGGAGTTTCGGGAGGGGCGCGTCGACGAGCCATTGTTCCTTCAAAACACAAGAATACCGTTGGTTAGTATTCTAAATAATACTAACCGTGATATGGAATAAAGATAACGAGGAAATTATCCTTGACTCGCCTTAAATTCTTTATGTCATAATGTCGGTATGTTCATATGAGTCACCGTAATATAATTTCCGGGAATTATATTACCCTAATTCATATGTGCATTCGACATCACCACATATAGTCAAGGTGGCGTGTCAATTAAATTATACAACGCAAGAGTAAGATAGAATAAGAGTAGATATGAGTAAGAGAGTTCGAGTATAAATGCACAAATAGTCAAGTAATTCCTATGTCAAGTCTATATGCCGGTTGTAGTCTAGACTCACCAATGTACCCTAAGACTCGGGGTTGACACCAATGAACTCTAAATCCCTACAACCAAAGCTCTGATACCACTTGTAGCGACCCCGACAAATCGTCAAATGACGGCGTCATCTACGTATGGTCCCATTACATGGTCGTAAGTCTTTATAACAAAGTTTGACCGAAAAGTATGTCGCATTCATTTCATAAATAAGGGTGTTTCAAAGTTTACAAAAGTAGTTTCCATAACAAGTACATAACAATGTTTAAAGTTTGTATGAAACACGTGCGACACGATTAAAAGTAGTCAAAAAGACGCTCCACGTATGCAAGTATACTCGACATCCAATGCAAGTATCAAAAGTATGAGCGGAAGCATATATCACCTAAGTTCAAGGACCTGAGAAAAACATAGAGAATCTGTCAACGAAAACGTTGGTGAAATCACAGGTTTAAATAAGTAAGTGAGTAAAAGTAAGTTGAACCACAAGATTTGCAACATCGATAAAGTCATAGTACATTCTAAAAGTTAATATTCACGAGCACTCAATTATCAAAGCTTAACATTCCGTCCGTTGAACCCCGTAATAATAGTGTTAGAACATACACTGTTTCCCGAAAATATATTTCACCCGTAGACGGTAGCGAACCGTCCGAAGTGAGGGTTTGTCAAACCCATATGGCCATATAACATAAGTTCTCGCTTACACCATCTGATGTAACTAATGATAATCGAATTGAGGATTTGTGTTCAAACTCGTATGTAGAATGTTTGTTTTCCCTATACTTGTGTTCACGTAGTTTAAAAGAACGTTTATGTTTTCTCATCCCAAAAGTAAGTTCAAAAAGAGTAAAAGTGGGACTATGATCTCACCTTGTATGCACGAACAAAAAGTACTTCGACAAGTAACGTGTGCAAAGAACAATGCTAGTCTTGACCTAAACAATTAGGTTGTATCAATATCAATAGTCACGAAAGGTCAAAGATGTTCAATTAGTCCTATGGCTCAATACGACTCGATTAATATAGCATGTGAAGCAAATTGTCAAGTTTCATGCACGTTACAAGTAGTTAAACATGTTAGAACGATTGTATAATTGTTTGGTTAAGTTTGACTAAAGTCAAACTTGGTCAAAGTCAAAGTCAACGGGGTCGGGTCGGGTGTCCGACAATTTTCTCATGATGAGAAATCATATATGAGCATAATAGTCAAGTCTCATGGTAAACAGGATTATAGTTAAGCGGGAACATTTTGTGATATGAAAAACAAAGACAAAAATGAGCTGGACCAAATGCGCGGCGCGCTGTGGGTTGCGCGGCGCGCACCCAAGTGTAAATCCTGGTCAGAAATTAACCAAGAAGGCAGACATCTGGGATTTTTGATTATGCGCGGCGCGCAGGTATGTGCGCGGCGCGCACTACCTGGGAAACATGTTGTTTGCAGAAAATTGGTCTAAGTCACGACCCAAAACACAATTTAACACATTTCATGCACCGAAAACATTTAAAACGCATATCATATATCATTAGAAAGGTAATTTGACAAGGGAGATAACTAAATGCATTTACTCAATCAAAACCAAACAAACTCATATCAAAATCACCATTAATGCTCACATTTATTACTTCCAAGTTCATAAATGCAATTTAATGATTCAGAAATTTAATACACCCATTTAATACGCCGTTGTGTAGATAATCACGCATACAATGTATCTAAACACTTACAAACAACATTACATGTCATTCAAAGCATTACAAGACCATTTCAAGTTCATGAAACCCTAACCCATATTCACCAAATTTCATAATCAAGTTTATGAACTAATCCATGTCAACCTACATACCAATTTGAAGCTAGTGATGTTAGCAACACAATTAAAACATGATCTTTCATCTTTAAACAACATATGAACACCTAAAACTCAAGATTAAGCAAGCATTCTTTCAATATGAATTAGTTACACCAAACTAGCGAGAACAAGCATACAAAACACATAATTATACTAGACTTGAGCCATAGACACTAATTAACAACCTTTTTAACTCAAAAACTCAAGAACACATAAAATTAGTGATTTTAGAAAGTTACCCAAATTTGATGAGATCGGTATGGAATCGAAGAGGAGATCACGAGGAGTTCAAATATGTAATTTGTTTGGCCCGAAGCTTGATCGATTTAATATGGATGATGAATTCTTGAATTGGATAATTGAAGGAAAATGAGAAAGTAGAGAAAGAAAAGATAAAATGAAAATGAAAATGAGAAGAGGTGGGGTTGACTAGTCACATGCTAGTCACCTCTTTAGTGTATTGGCGAAACTAGTCCCTCAAGTTGCAATCGGGTGCGTTAAATTACCTAAAACAAGATAATTGTAACGCGTATTAACGGGAGATGTTATAAACATATAACGGAACTTAAATAGTTAAACGGAAAAGTAAACGGAAAAAGGCGGGATGTTACAATTGAAATCCGAGATAAAAGAGGAGCAGAAAATCTCGCCGCTAATCATCTTTCTCGTCTTGAAAATCCCGAATTAGAAGTTCTAAATGAATCGGCCATTCAAGATAACTTTCCCGATGAATATCTATTGAAGATAGATTATAGTGAAATTCCATGGTTTGCTGACTTTGCAAACTACTTAGTATGTGGATTCCTTGAAAAAGGGTTGCCGTACCAAAAACGAAAGAAATTCTTCAGTGATATAAAACACTATTTTTGGGAAGATCCACATCTGTTTAAAAGTTGTCCCGATGGAATAATACGCCGATGTGTATTTGGAGATGAAGCTAGTAAAATATTAAACCATTGTCACACAGGACCAACAGGAGGGCATTATGGGCCTCAACTAACAGCAAGAAAAGTTTATGATGCTGGATTCTATTGGCCTACAATTTACAAAGATGCACACCGTCTTTGCAAATCCTGTGATGCATGTCAAAGGGCCGGAAAAATAATTCAACGTGATGAAATGCCACAAAATGTCATCCAAGTGTGTGAAGTATTTGACATTTGGGGTATTGACTTTATGGGTCCATTTCCAAAATCTCATAATAATCTATATATACTCGTAGCCATTGATTATGTATCTAAATGGGCGGAAGCACAAGCTCTCCCAACTAACGATGCACGAGTTGTAGTCAACTTTTTAAAACGTCTTTTTGCAAGGTTTGGAACACCGAAAGCTTTAATAAGTGATCGGGGTACTCATTTCTGTAATAATCAACTTGAGAAAGTTCTTAAAAGATATGGAGTAACTCATAAAATCTCCACCGCATATCATCCACAAACAAGTGGACAAGTTGAAAATACCAACCGAGCTTTAAAACGTATTCTAGAAAAAACCATAGGATCAAATCCGAAGAAATGGTCCATTAAATTGGAGGATGCACTCTGGGCTTTTAGAACAGCCTACAAAACTCCAATTGGAACCACACCTTTTAGACTTGTTTATGGAAAAGCATGTCATCTTCCAGTAGAAATTGAACACAAAGCATTTTGGGCTTTGAAGACATGTAATCTTGATTTACATGAAGCCGGACGTCTACGATTAAGTCAACTAAATGAATTAGAAGAATTAAGACATGAAGCATACGATAATTCGTTAATCTATAAAGAAAGAACGAAGAAATGGCATGATAAAAGAATCAGAAGTTCAAAAGAATTTAAAGAAGGAGACAGAGTTCTTCTTTTGAATTCACGATTCAAGCTATTTCCTGGAAAATTGAAATCAAGATGGTCTGGACCATTCATAGTCAAAAGAGTTTTCCCATACGGAACGATAGAATTGATAAATTCAAATGGGATTGAATTTAAAGTTAATGGTCACAGAGTTAAACATTACATACATGGTCCGATGGAAGTAGACAACGAAGTTAATCACAATTTCGACACCACAGCTAACTAAGTGTGGGGAGAATCAAGTCTTTAAAGGATAATATGTATTTCTGTTAGAGTTAGATTGTCTGTTTTCGTGTAGTTCTCGAAAATGGAACCCGAATGGTCTTTCCCTAGCAGACCCTAAAGAACTAGTCTTCTCCCCCCATTCTGAATTTTTATTTTTTTTAGGTTTTTACCAAATGAAGACTGCCTGTGAACTAAACCATGGTCTAATGCTACACGCTTTGATCACTAAACGTAATAATGACATACTACCGAGTGAATTAGTATCAGTAATCAGAGAAAGAATGGACGGAGTTAGAAAAGAATCCAGATGCGAAGATAATAAGTTACAATTAGGTAAAGGAAAATCAAAATCCGCAGCGAAAAGAAGAGCACGACACCTAGAACGATGTCACAAATGCGGAAAATGGTCACATGGAGGTAAATGTTCAAATAATCAAACCTATTCAAACACTAAATTTGTTACTTTATGCAGAGACGGACCGTTCATATGTTTAGAAGAAAAGACACTGAATGCTCGAGGTTACGCCTATGTAGCCATGGAAAACCAATTAAACAGACTATCTTATGAATGGGATAGATCATATAACTAAGAAATCTATTTCACAGGTATGTCTGTACAGTTTTTATTTTTATTTTTATTTTTAACCTTTTGATAATAAACGCTAATTTGTTCGCTAAAAAGTATTAAATTGGTATTGAATAAAATTAGGTTTGGCGACCGAAATTATTGATATCATTCAAAAATTTATAACATCACTGCGAAATTTAACGTTTATTCTTAAGGTATAAATATCTTTAAACAATCAACCCAAAATATTTCAAAAATTCGTCATGAGTTAAATTAGGTCTTGGAACCGAAATTACTTTACCGAAAAGAGGGGCGCATATTTTTGATAATATTTGATTGACTAAAGTGGGATAAAAAGCCAAAAAGATTTTTAATTTTATTTTTACCATGTTTTTAAAATTAATATTTAAATCTTAAATTAATATTGTAAACTTTGTAAAAATAATATATTTAAAATTGTAAATATTTGAAAAATTAATATAAGTTTGGTATGAATTTATAAATTTTTAAATTAAGTTTGGTGTGAATTTTTAATTTTTAAAATATGAATTTTTAATTTTATGCATTTCAAATTTTAAGTTTGGTGTGAATTTTTAATATTAATTTTGAATTTTATATTTAAGTTGTGTGAATTTAAAAACAAAAATTTACTTTATCTCATTAAGTTAAAAATATGATTTTTAAAATTCGTCGTAAGTTGAAGACTAGGTCTTTGAACCGAAATTGCTTTACCCGAGAGAGGGACGAGAACTTTTATTATCATTATTTTTAATCTCATTGAATTAAAGTATGCCAAAAACATTAAAAAACCCCAAAAATCTTAGCTTTTAAAACAATCGCTACAAAAAGACAAATTTTAAATTTTGTCGAGGGACGGACTAGGACATCGATCCGAAACGACCTCGTCCTAAATAACAAGGGAAACAAAATTTTAAAATTAAGTACTTAATTGTTTTATAAGTTAATGATTATAAAAAAAAAAAAAAAAAACCAAACTCCGCGACTCGTGGAGTTTGAAGGGTCCAAACACCGCGAGTCGCGGAGGGACCAAAACCCAGAAAAAAATAAAACGTAAAAAAACAGAGCAGTTCACTCCCCCACCCAAAAATACTGCGAAGAACAGCGAAAAAACCCACGAAAAACCCGAAAAAAAACCCCCAAAATCACAATTTTTAACCGTTAATCACCAAATTTTTTACTAAAATCATGTTGAGAAGGATGCTATCTAGGAATTACTCAAGAAAAACGGTAAATTTCTACACCTAAACACCATTTAATCCGAAATTTGGTGTTCTTGAGCCATTTTTTTCCCCAATTTGATTTTGATGCTTTTTAGTGTAATTATGCTTAAATTGTTTATGTATTATGCTTGTATAACCTAGATTGATGCTGTTTAACATGATTAGAAGCCTTAAACTTCAAATTTTGAGTAATCTAGGGTTTGTGTTCTTGAGCAAATTTGGGGTTTTTTGATATAAACAGGTTATGGCCGATTTTTGTCATGAATTGTTGCTAAATTGAGTAGTGTAACATGTCTAGGTAGTTAAATGATCCAAACTTTGAGTCTAAACATGATTTTGAGAATTAAAGTGGACTTTTTCAAGTCTAAAATTCATGAACTTGATTTTTGAAAGATAATGCCATTTGAGACTTGTTTAATTGCTAGTAATGATTATTTTGACATGTTATTTGAGTTGAATGCTTATGAACTTGGCGAACATTTTCGTATATGCTTATTTGAAAAAGTGTAGATTTGATAAAAATGTGAAAATAAGCTTAAGTTTAATATAAGTTGATAATGCCATTGTAATTATTTTGATTAATGATTTTGCTGACACTAATGCATATTTGGATGCACAAAAATTTGTGTTTGATGTGTTTTGCAGACTGAAAGGGGTGAATCTTCATCCCAAGCCCGCAATGCTCCTGCTGAGAATGCGGAACAACAGGAGGTGGATAACTACTACAAGCAGGATATACCTCATCCAGTCATGACCTTTTCTGATATGCACTTGGAAGAGTTGCACCCGAACCTGAGATTTGACAGACTTTGGATAGATTATCCAAAATACCAAAGGGGTTTGCATACTCTTCATTCTAAGGTTGTTGAGGTACCGAGGGTCATAGAATGGGGACCCTTAGAAGCTGTAGAATTGGCCAATTAGGGAATTACTTGTACAGAGGTATGGTAATTCTACTTTTAATGACTGAGTACGTTTATTCACCATGCGTAGACCTGTATATAAAGTATGGTGTGAAGAATTGTTGTGTAGTATAGAGTTGAATGATCGGGTAGCTAGTTTAATCGATCGTTCTTTTATTAGATTTTTGTTAGGCGGTTCGATGCGCCACATGTCTTTACTAGACATGGCTCAGGCTTTACGTATATATAAGCCTGAGGAGTTAGCATCTGCCGATTGTAGAGGGTTGATACTAAACGGTAGAAAGAAAGATGAAAATTTTGATACACACGGTGTGTGGAGTCAAATGACAAGCCATTACCGTTTCAAAGGGGGAAATTACTCTTATTTGGATATAGATAGAGCCGAATTAAGAGTGATTCATAGGTTTTTAGCCAATTCGATTACACAAAGGGGTAAGCACAAGGAAAAAGTAAATGAACAGGATTTGTTTTACCATATGTGTATTCGAGACCCACAAAGCGCTGTAAGTATACCGTATTGTGTAGGTTATTATTTATCAGCTATGGTTCGGGGGATGCGACCGCATAGCATAATAGGAGGTGGTATTTTTATTACTTTGATTGGTGAATATCTCGGTGTGGATATAAGTCGGGGGGGATTATTAGTAGAAGAACCGGAACCCCGCGATACTATAGGTTTAAATGTATACCATGGTGCAAAAGTTTTGAAGAGGCGAAATAACGCCGCAGTACCATACCATGGTAGACATCCACAGGTTGAGAGAAACCAACAGCAAGGTAATGTAGGAGGGGGGAATGAGATGCAAGAAATGCAAAGGTTTATAGCTTCTCAGGAATACGAAAATGCTAGACAGAGAGCATTTGAAGATTGGCAAGTTCATCAGAACCAAATCATAGCTCATTGCCAACATATAGGTAGAAACTATATTCCTACACCGAAACCCATCTTCCCTCCCTGGTCTATAGAGATGCAGCCACCATATCCTACGTATAACCCTGCCGAAGCATTCTATAGCACCTATGGTTATGCCTGGAACCCCTATTGGTACCAGTATCATCCCTAGTATACTTATTTTTTTTTTTTGTAATTTGTAATTATTGATACGTTTAATACTTTTGTTAATATTGTAATAGTTTTTATAATTGTCTAACTTTTATTCTTAGATTTTAATAATTTTTGAATGTGGGGTAATATACCAAACTTCAAAAATATGTATATATGTTTGCAGTTTATCTTATGTACACAACAGGGTAAAACAACGCATTTTCAAAGACTGGCATTAAGTTCAGCAAAAGCAACTAATTTTGACGACAAGATGCAAAATATATGTGAAATAACAACAAGACGGAATGAACAAATAATGTGCACCATTTATCATTCAGCAAACAAACGCCAATATATTTGGAAACTTTGGTAAAAATTTAATCATTTTCACACAAATCACCCTCAATAATTTAAATTGTTACTGATTTCTTGCAAATGAGGGCATTGCAAGATCTTAAGTGTGGGAAGGGATTAAATTCTTTCGGATTTTAAAATTTTTATCTTAAACACTTGGTTACCATTAAAAATACTAGTAAAGCAGTAGTTGTATTAGAATCTAGTGCTCTCTGATAATAAAGAACAGCCCTAGTCTTATATACTGATTACCCAATTCTAGTAAAATTTTTAAAAAATTTTCAATTAAATGAACTCAAATTCATGTTTATACATATTTATGAACAATAAAACTAGGTGTTAACACCGAAATTATTGTTACCTCTGAAAGGACATAAATTGAGAAACAAACTAAAAATGTTAAAATTCATTTAAAATGGAATAGAGGACGATAAAAAGGAAAATAAAAGCCAAGTGTGAGAAAATTTACCAAGTTATCTTAAACATATGTCACATATATCTGTAACAAATAACTGAAAATACTTTTGCTTTGGACTAAACTAAACTGTTTTACCCGATGAAAGAAAAGAAGAGATGGATCTACACGATGAATCAATTCCATCATTAAAAGGAAGTAAAGTCTTCCGAAAAAGAAACGCGCTTCTTGATTTAGGTCATGAAGTTGTCGTCCAGACCAGCTGTAGGTTGAAGAAAAATCTAGAAAAGTCATCACTAAAATCAGCAGGAAATCCACGGACCTCAGCATTAAACAGGGTCGCCAAGTGGTCAGATTTATCCTAACCATGAGAAGGATTTATCTTGTACAATGGGGGGGCACCATGCAAATTAGCTGGATAAGACTAATGAATCAGATTCCCAGAAAGGATAATCTCCTTAAAGATTAAAAATCAGCTTTTAAGACTGATATTACTCAATCCTAGAGATTGACCTTAAAGATTGAGAATTCAAACTCATGGAATTCAATGATATCTAAACTCAAGCTTGAACGAGAAAATATTTTGATCAAAATTACAAACCGATTTGTTTTCTGAAAACCCTATTTTCAATGCGTTCATTACCATTGAACGTAAAATCCTAGGAATTCACCTGGAATTCATTAGGTCACCTGAACTAAAATCGAGTGTCAACCGTAAGAACGGTGGTTGCATAGTGGTCAAAGACAGGACCTTGTGCCATACCGAAAAATCATAAGGGTGAGCTTTACTATTGCTCCTACCAAGGATAGTAATTGCGTCCGACACGTTATAGACCATAATTAAAAGCATGTCAGGGGACATTGCTTTAACAGTTGCTTGTTCAACGCTTTCCTTTACAACCGGACGGTAGTTTACCGAAAGGTAATATACGGGACAAGTAAACTGGACGTGTTGCTTTCCAAATACAAGGTTAGCAAGTGGGTGACACAAAACCGCAAGTTTTGAGCTAAAATTTTCAAATCTGAAACCCACCAAACCCACAAAAATATTTTGCAAACACCGGTAAAGGGTTATCCCGGAAAACTTATCTAGGGTAAAAACTAGATTTAATTTTCAAAAGATCAAATGTTTTCATAAAGATCCAATTTTCTTAATGGATCTAAATTTTTATAGTCATGTGGGACTGTAAACCATATCGTTACTACCATTGTTTATACCGCCGTATAGAAAATCACTGATGTACAAAGTGTGAAGAATAAAGAAGTGATTCTAGTATTTCAAGACGATATTGCTTGAGGACAAGCAACGCTCAAGTGTGGGAATATTTGATAATGCTAAAAACGAACATATATTTCATAGCATTATTTCTCAAGAAAGACAAGCTTTTAGTTGCAATTGTTCTATTTAAAAGTGATATTCGTTTAAATAATAAAAGGTGAAGACAAAAGACAGATTTGACGAATTGAAGACGCAAACGACCAAAAAGCTCAAAAGTACAAAAGACAATCAAAGAGGTTCCAATTATTGATAAGAAACGTCTCGAAATTACAAGAGTACAAGATTCAAAACGCAAAGTACAAAATATAAAATTATACGCAAGGACGTTCGAAAATCCAGAACCGGGACATGAGTCAACTCTCAACGCTCGACGCAACGGACTAAAAATTACAAATCAACTATGCACATAAATATAATATAATATTTAAATAATTCTTATAATTATTTAATATATTATATATATTTATAAATCCGTCGGCAAGAAAGACTCCAAACTGATATGAGCTGTAATTTCAAACTCCGCGACTCGCGGAGTTTGAAGGCAAAAATGCCGCGAGTCGCGGAGCCCCAAAAGTCAAAAATCCCTATAAAAGCAACCGAATTCTGATCGCAAATCATCATCTTTTTTCTTCTTCTCCTCATACGTAAAATATATATATATATTTATAATTTATATTTTAATTTTAATTATAATTCTAATAATAAGGGTATGTTAGCGAATGTTGTAAGGGTGTAAGTCGAAATTCTGTCCGTGTAACGCTACGCTATTTTTAATCATTGTAAGTTATGTTCAACCTTTTTATATTAATGTCTCGTAGCTAAGTTATTATTATGCTTATTTAAAACGAAGTAATCATGATGTTGGGCTAATTACTAAAATTGGGTAATTGGGCTTTGTACCATAATTAGGGTTTGGACAAAAGAACGACACTTGTGGAAATTAGACTATGAGCTATTAATGGGCTTTATATTTGTTTAACTAAATGATAGTTTGTTAATGTTAATATAAAGATTTACAATTGGGCATCCCTATAAATTACCATATACACTCAATCGGACACGATGGGAGGGGTATTTATATGTACGAATAATCGTTCATTTAACCGGACACGGGAATGGATTAATAGCCACTAGAATAATTAAAACAGGGGTGAAATTATGTACAAAGGACACTTGGTATAATTGATAACAAAATATTAAAACCTTGGGTTACATTCAGTCGACAACCTGGTGTAATTATTAAACAAAGTATTAAAATCTTGTTACAGTTTAAATCCCCAATTAGTTGGAATATTTAACTTCGGGTATAAGAATAATTTGACGAGGACACTCGCACTTTATATTTATGACTGATGGACTGTTATGGACAAAAACCAGACGGACATATTAAATAATCCAGGACAAAGGACAATTAACCCATGGGCATAAAACTAAAATCAACACGTCAAACATCATGATTACGGAAGTTTAAATAAGCATAATTCTTTTATTTCATATTTAATTTCCTTTATTTTATATTTAATTGCACTTCTAATTATCGCACTTTTATTTATTGTTATTTAATTGCACTTTTAATTATCATCCTTTTTAATTATCGCAAGTTTATTTTATCGCACTTTTATTATTCACAATTTCATTATCGTTATTAACTTTACGCTTAAAATTAAGTCTTGTATTTATTTATTATTTTACATTTGGTTTTAACTGCGACTAAAGTTTTAAAATCGACAAACTGGTCATTAAACGGTAAAAACCCCCCTTTATAATAATAATATTACTTATATATATGTTTGTATTTTTATAAAAGTAAACTAATATAGCGTTGAGCTTTGTTTAAAAAAGATTCCCTGTGGAACGAACCGAACTTACTAAAAACTACACTATTGTACGATTAGGTACACTGCCTATAAGTGTTGTAGCAAGGTTTAAGTATATCCATTCTATAAATAAATAAATATCTTGTGTAAAATTGTATCGTATTTAATAGTATTTCCTGCAAAAATTTAATAGTATTTTATACCCCTTAGCTTTGACATCATGTACGATTAGGTACACTGCCTATAAGTGTTGTAGCAAGGTTTAAGTATATCCATTCTCTAAATAAATAAATATCTTGTGTAAAATTGTATCGTATTTAATAGTATTTCCGGGTAAAAATATAAGCTATTTCATATACACCTCGCATAACATCAAGTTATTTTTGGCGCCGCTGCCGGGGACAATCTAGCTTAAAAGCCGGAAGCGTAACGCTAAATTTAAAAAAAAAACGCGTCGAATTAAAAACTGTACCAGAGTTGAATTTAAGAACCCCGCGACTCGCGGAGTTTGCAGCTTCGAATACCGCAACTCGCGGAGCCTCCCTGACACACGTGACAGAAACCCTAATCAGCATTAAATACGGGGTAATTATTATTTATTTATTATTATTAACCCTAATTACTTATTTATTATTATAATTAGTTTTAAGTTTTTAAATTAAATTGTATTTTAGTTAAATTAGTTTAATTAAAATATAAAATTAATAGTTTAATAAAATAAATAATATAAAAATAATATTTTTATAAAAATTGTACTTTTTACAACTTTTTGTATATTTTTATATTTTGTCCCTTTTTAATTATTTTAGCGTAATATTTGTATTTTTCGCTTGTATTTAGTTTTAAGATATAGTTTTTGCCATAGTTATTTTTTACTTCTAGATTTTTAGGCTTTGCCGTAAAATTTCTTAAGTGCGTTTTCTTTAGACTAAGATTTAGGTGCTTAGAATTTTGTGACGCCTTTTTAAGTTTTAGTACCTCTTTTTAAGATATTTTCATTTGGGATATAGTTTTACTTGTAAGCTTTAATATTTTTAGACGCCTTTTACCTATGTATCAATTATCATTCCAATTAGTAATCTCAATTTGCGATTATAATTTTAAGTTAGTGATAGTAATAAGGTTGGGTTAGTCGATTGTTTTTAAGTTCTATAAGTCACTCTTTTTCTTTCTTATTTTTATTTTTCGATCTTTTTCCGACACGCTCTTTTTCTTTCTTATTTCTCGCTATTCTAGTTTTTAGGACATAGATTTTTATTCTACTTCTTATCTAAATTTCTTAAAATTACGAAAATTTATTTTAAGTGGTTAAATTGATAGACATCAAAATTTTCTGGTTCGTAGTAATAGTTGGATTTGTACGTGGACCGGGTTATTGGAGCCAAACAGTCCTCAATTATATTGAGACCAAACGAATCCTGCCCCTCTGCTGCATCTTTTGGCTATTCGAAACGTGGGCAAAATCAGAAAAGTCTATTAATTGGATAACTTATATAATTTTTCTTTCCTTTTTAAAAACTAATAGGATATTCAGTGAATGCACCGAGGAAGACGTTCACCACCTTTTATACGTTCACCACCTGTAACTAGATCAAAACATCTAGCTAATATTACCGCCGTTGATTTTTCTTTAGAATCGTCATCCAGTCAACCAAGTACTCCAGTTCAAATTTTCGATAATCCATTTTTTGAACCCGACCTCACAATTGAGAATCCGGAGAATATTCAGGGACGATTCATAGATCCTGAACCATTAAATTTTCCTCCGGAACCACCAATCATTCAAACAGAGATTGTTGAGGAACGAACCATTAAATCAGAATCCTCTAATGATTCCGATTCAACAAATTCAATTATGGAGAATCTGGAACCTTTAAGTATGGAAGACCGAATAAGAGCTAAACGCACTGGCCAAGGTCACGCAATTACTCATCCTGACATTAATGCGCCAGATTATGAAATCAAAGGACAAATTCTACATATGGTGACTAATCAATGCCAATTTAGTGGTGCGCCGAAGGAAGATTCAAATGAACATCTTCGTACCTTTAATAGGATCTGCACACTATTTAAAATAAGAGAAGTGGAGGATGAACAGATATATCTCATGTTATTTCCCTGGACTTTAAAGGGAGAAGCCAAAGATTGGTTGGAATCGTTACCTGAAGGGTCGATTGATACATGGGACGTTTTAGTTGAAAATTTTCTTAAACAATTCTTTCCGGCATCTAAAGCCGTAAGACTTCAAGAAGAAATTGTTACGTTCACACAGAAGCCGAATGAAACTCTATATGAGGCGTGGACAAGATTTGGAAAGTTATTAAGAGGATGTCCGCAACATGGTTTAGATACCTGTCAAATAGTACAAATATTCTACCAAGGATGCGACATCACTACAAGAAAAGACATCGATATAGCAGCTGGTGGTTCCATTATGAAGAAAACCGAAACTGATGCTTATAAAATTATTGATAACACTGCTTCCCACTCACATGAGTGGCACCAAGAAAAAGATATCGTTAGATCATCTAAAGCAGCTAGAGCCGATTCTAGCCATGACTTAGATTCCATTTCCGCAAAGATAGATGCTGTCGAGAGACGAATGGAAAAGATGACTAAGGATATTCACTCAATACGAATTAGTTGTGAGCAGTGTGGAGGACCACATTTGACAAAAGATTGTCTCAGTATTGAATTAACAATGGAACAAAGAGAGAATATTTCATACATAAACCAAAGGCCTGGAAATAATTATCAGAATAATTATCAACCGCAAGACCGATCTACAATCAAAATCAGAATTATAACCGAAATATTCCATACAACAACCAACAAGGTCCTAGCAATCAACAAGTGTCCAACAATAATTACAATCAGCAAAGACCTAATTTTCAAAACAAACCACCACAAACCGATGATAAAAAGCCGAATTTAGAAGATACGATGACGAAGCTAGTTGAAACTCAAACACAGTTTTTCACATCACAGAAACAAACCAATGAACAAAATGCTCAAGCATTTAGAAATCAACAAGCTTCTATTCAAAATCTGGAACAAAAAGTAAGTAACCTAGCAAGGTTAATAGGTGAAAGAAAACCGGGAAGTCTACCTAGTGATACAAATGCAAACCCCCGGAATGAAACAGCTAAAGCCATTACCACAAGAAGTGGTACAACACTTAAACCACCTGAAATACCTGTAACTTCTGATGAAGCTATTCCTACTCCACAAGAACCACAACCTGAACAAGATAAGGAAACAGAACCGGTAGTTGAGAAGGTTAATGAAGATAACACAGCTAAGGATAAACCTTATGTTAAACCATACCAACCACCACTTCCTTACCCGAGTAAAATGAAGAAAGAGAAACTTGAAGCCGAGCAATCCAAATTCTTAGATATGTTTAAACATATAAATGTAAATCTTCCTTTCATTGATGTGATTTCAGGAATGCCTAGATATGCTAAATTCTTGAAAGATCTGATCACGAATAGAAAGAAAATGGAAGAACTCTCGGCTGTTACTATGAACGCTAATTGTTCAGCAGTGCTGTTGAATAAGATACCAGAAAAATTATCTGATCCAGGAAGTTTAACAATTCCATGTTTTCTGGGTAGTCTTAGTTCAATAGAAGCATTAGCAGACTTAGGTGCTAGTATAAATCTAATGCCGTATTCACTATACGCTAAACTAGACCTTGGAGAATTGAAATCAACAAGAATAAGCATACAACTAGCCGATAGATCAATAGAATATCCTAGAGGGATAATGGAGAACATGCTAGTCAAAGTTGGTACTTTAGTATTTCCAGTAGATTTTGTTGTTCTGGACATGGAAGAAGATTCTCAAGTTCCTCTCATATTAGGAAGACCATTCTTAAACACGGCTAAAGCAATGATAGACGTGTTCGGTAAGAAATTGACCCTAAGTATAAAAGACGAGAGTGTTACCTTTTCAGTTGATAGAGCAATGCAACAACCGCAATCTGCAGATGATACATGTTATTATATTCAAACTATAGATTCACATGTAGAATTGTTAGAAGAATTTCCAGAATTACAAGGAACAGGAGAATGTTCTTTAGGAGAAAGTACTGAACCAATTGATGAAGCTGAAATGTTAGCTACACTTATAGCTAATGGATATGAACCAACAACAGAAGAAATTCAAATGCTAAAAGAAGAAGACAGATATCGATATAAATCATCGATAGAAGAACCTCCGAAATTAGAGTTAAAGCCACTTCCAAACCATTTGGAATACGCTTATTTACATGGTGAATCTGAATTACCTGTAATAATATCGTCTTCTCTTACTGAAAATGAGAAATCACAACTCATTTCTATGTTGAAAGCTCATAAACCAGCCATTGCATGGAAGATTAATGATATTAAAGGAATAAGTCCTTCGTATTGCACACATAAAATCCTTATGGAAGAAGGTCATAAAACGTATGTGCAACGCCAACGAAGACTAAATCCTAATATGCAAGATGTTGTTAAGAAAGAAATTATTAAACTACTAGATGCAGGTTTAATATATCCAATTTCTGATAGTCCATGGGTAAGCCCAGTTCAATGCGTGCCTAAGAAGGGTGGCATGACTGTCATTACAAATGAGAAAAATGAGCTTATTCCTACTAGGACTGTAACAGGATGGCGTGTGTGTATTGATTATAGAAAATTAAATGACGCCACCAGAAAAGATCACTTTCCCTTACCTTTCATTGATCAAATGTTGGAAAGATTAGCCGGAAATAGTTACTATTGTTTTCTTGATGGATTTTCCGGATATTTTCAAATTCCAATAGCACCCGAAGATCAAGAGAAAACCACGTTCACGTGCCCTTATGGTACTTTTGCTTACAAACGCATGCCATTTGGACTTTGCAACGCCCCTGCAACCTTTCAAAGGTGTATGATGGCGATTTTTCACGACATGATAGAAGAATGCATGGAAGTTTTCATGGATGACTTTTCAGTCTTCGGTGATACATTTGAAACATGTCTAGCTAATCTTGAACGAATGCTTATTAGATGCGAACAATCAAATCTAGTTCTTAATTGGGAGAAATGCCATTTTATGGTTAAAGAAGGCACGTTCTTGGACATAAAATCTCAAAGGAAGGAATTGAAGTGGATAGAGCTAAAGTAGATGTAATTGCTAAACTTCCACATCCCACCAATGTTAGAGGAGTTAGGAGTTTTCTAGGGCATGTCGGTTTTTACCGACGTTTCATAAAAGATTTTTCTAAAATTGCCACTCCTATGAATAAACTCCTAGAAAAAGATGCTCCATTCATCTTTTCAGATGAATGCATTAAATCTTTTAATATTCTTAAAGAGAAACTCACTAATGCGCCGATCATGATAACACCAAATTGGAATCTACCATTTGAACTAATGTGCGATGCAAGTGATTTTGCAATGGGAGCCGTTTTAGGACAAAGGATTGAAAAACAATTTCAACCTATTTATTACGCTAGTAAGACGTTACAAGGAGCACAAACAAATTATACAACTACTGAAAAAGAACTCCTTGCTATTGTCTTTGCTTTTGACAAATTTCGATCATATCTCGTTCTAGCTAAAACGGTGGTCTATACCGACCATTCTGCTCTTAGATACCTATTTTCAAAACAAGATGCTAAACCAAGATTAATCCGTTGGATCTTACTCTTACAAGAGTTCGATATTGAAATCCGAGATAAAAAAGGAGCAGAAAATCTCGCCGCTGATCATCTTTCTCGTCTTGAAAATCCCGAATTAGAAGTTCTAAATGAATCGGCCATACAAGACAACTTTCCTGATGAATATCTATTGAAGATAGATTATAATGGAATCCCATGGTTTGCAGACTATGCAAACTACTTAGTATGTGGATTCCTTGAAAAAGGATTATCGTACCAAAAACGAAAGAAATTCTTTAGTGATATAAAACACTATTTCTGGGAAGATCCACATCTATTTAAAAGTTGTCCCGATGGAATAATACGCTGATGTGTATTTGGAAATGAAGCTATAAAATCTTAAACCATTGTCACACAGGACCAACAGGAGGGCATTATGGGCCTCAATTAACAGCAAGAAAAGTTTATGAAGCTGGATTCTATTGGCCTACAATTTACAAAGACGCACACCTTCTTTGCAAATCCTGTGATGCATGTCAAAGGGCTGGAAAAATAAGTCAAAGTGATGAAATGCCACAAAATGTCATTCAAGTATGTGAAGTATTTGACATTTGGGGTATTGACTTTATGGGTCCATTTCCAAAATCTCATAATAATCTCTATATTCTCGTAGCCATTAATTATGTATCTAAATGGGCGGAAGCACAAGCTCTCCCAACTAATGATGCACGAGGTGTATTCAACTTTTTAAAACGTCTTTTTGCAAGGTTTGGAACACCGAAAGCTTTAATAAGTGATCGGGGTACTCATTTCTGTAATAATCAACTTGAGAAAGTTCTTAAAAGATATGGAATAACTCATAAAATCTCCACCGCATATCATCCACAAACAAGTGGACAAGTTGAAAATACCAACCGAGCTTTAAAACGTATTCTAGAAAAAACCATAGGATCAAATCCGAAGGAATGGTCCATTAAATTGGAGGATGCACTCTGGGCTTTTAGAACAGCCTACAAAACTCCAATTGGAACCACACCTTTTAGACTTGTTTATGGAAAAGCATGTCATCTTCCAGTAGAAATTGAACACAAAGCATTTTGGGCTTTGAAGACATGTAATCTTGATTTACATGAAGCCGGACGTCTACGATTAAGTCAACTAAACGAATTAGAAGAATTAAGACATGAAGCATACGATAATTCGTTAATCTATAAAGAAAGAACGAAGAAATGGCATGATAAAAGAATCAGAAGTTCAAAAGAATTTAAAGAAGGAGACAGAGTTCTTCTTTTCAATTCACGATTCAAGCTATTTCCTGGAAAATTGAAATCAAGATGGTCTGGACCATTCATAGTCAAAAGAGTTTTCCCATACGGAACGATAGAATTAATAAATTCAAATGGGATTGAATTTAAAGTTAATGGTCACAGAGTTAAACACTACATAGATAGTCCAATGGAAGTTGACAACGAAGTTAATCACAATTTCGATACCACAGCTAACTAAGTGTGGGGAGAATCAAGTCTTTAAAGGATAATATGTATTTCTGCTAGAGTTAAATTATCTGTTTTTGTGTAGTTCTCGAAAATGGAACCCGAATGGTCTTTCCCTAGCAGACCCTAAAGAACTAGTCTTCTCCCCCCATTCTGAATTTTTATTTTTTTAGGAAATGAAGACTGCCTGTGAACTAAACCATGGTCTAATGCCACACGCTTTGATCACTAAACGTAATAATGACACACTACCGAGTGAAATAGTATAAGTAATCAGAGAAAGATTGGACGGAGTAAGAAAAGAATCCAGATGCGAAGATAATAAGTTACAATTTGGTAAAGGAAAATCAAAATCCGCAGCGAAAAGAAGAGCACGACACCTAGAAAGATATCACAGATGCAGAAAATGGTCACATGGAGGTAAATGTTCAAATAATCAAACCTATTCAAATACCGAATTTGTTACTTTATGCAGAGACGGACCGTTCATATGTTTAGAAGAAAAAAACACTGAATGCTCGAGGTTACGCCTATGTAGCCATGGAAAACCAATTAAACCGACTATCTTATGAATGGGATAGATCGTATAACTAAGAATACTATCTCACAGGTAAGTCTGTACAGTTTTTTGTTTTTATTTTTATTTTTATTTTTAACCTTTTGATAATAAACGCTAATTTGTTCGCTATAAAGTATTAAATTGGTATTGAATAAAATTAGGTTTGGCGACCGAAATTATTGATATCATACAAAAATTTATTACATCACTGCGAAATTTAACGTTTATTCTTAAGGTATAAATATCTTTAATCAATCAACCCAAAATATTTCAAAAATTCGTCATGAGTTAAATTAGGTTATGGAACCGAAATTACTTTACCGAAAAGAGGGACGCATATTTTTGATAATATTTGATTGATTAAAGTGGGATAAAAAGCCAAAAAGATTTTTAATTTTATTTTTACCATTTTAAAATTAATATATAAATCTTAAATTAATATTATGAACTCTGTAAAATCAATATATTTAAGTTTGTCAATATTTGAAAAATTAATATTTTTAATATAAGTTTGTATGTATAAAAACAAAAATATAATATAAAGTTTGGTGTGAATTTTTAATATTATGCATTTTTAATTAAGTTTGGTGTAAATTTTTAATTTTATGCATTTTTAAATTTAAGTTGGTGTGAATTTAAAAACAAAAAAATTTACTTTATTTCGTTAAGTTAAAAATATGATTTTTAAAATTCGTCGTAAGTTGAAGACTAGGTCTTTGAACCGAAATTGCTTTATCCGAGGGAGGGACGAGAACTTTTATTATCATTATTTTTAATCTTATTAAAGTATGCCAAAAACATTAAAAAAATCCAAAAATCTTAGCTTTTAAAACAATCACTACAAAAAGACAAATTTTAAAATTTTGTCGAAGGACGGACTAGGACATCGATCCGAAACGACCTCGCCCTAAATAACAAGGGAAACAAAATTTTAAAATTAATTACTTAATTGTTTCATAAGTTAAGGTTTATTAAAAAAAAAAAAAAAGCACCGCGACTCGCGGAGTTTGCAATGGCAAAATGCCGCGACTCGCGGAGTTCCAAAAATACAGAAAAAATAAAAGGACCGAACAGATCAGTCTTCACACTACCACACCCATTTTTCTGCGAAAATACACGAAAAATAACTCCCAAAATCGAATTTTTTTATCGAAAATCATCAAATCTTTTACTAAAATCATGTTAAGAAGGATGCTATCAAGGAAATACTCAAGAAAAACGGTAAATTTCTACACCTAAACACCATTTAATCCGAAAATTGGTGTTCTTGAGCAATTTTATACCCAATTCGATTTTGATGCTTTTTAGTGTAATTATGCTTAAATTGCTTATGTATTATGCTTGTATAACCTAGATTGATGCTATTTAACATGATTAGAAGCCTTAAACTTCAAATTATGCGTAATCTAGGGTTTGTGTTCTTGAGCAAATTTGGGGCTTTTCGATATAAACAGGTTATGGCCGATTTTTGTCATGAATTGTTGCTAAATTAAGTAGTGTAACATGTTTAGGTAGTTAAAAGATCCAAACTTTGAGCCTAAGCATGATTTTGAGAATTAAAGTGGACTTTTTCAAGTCTAAAATTCATGAACTTGATTTTTGAGAGATAATGCCATTTGAAACTTATTTAATTGCTAGTAATGATTATTTTGACATGTTATTTGAGTTGAATGCTTATGAACTTGGCGAATATTTTCGTGTATGCTTATTTGAAAAAGTGTAGATTTGATAAAAATATGAAAATGAGCATAAGTTTGATATAAATTGGATATGTTATTGTAATTATTTTGATTGATGATTTTGCTGACACTAATGCATATTTGGATGCACAAAAATTGTGTTTGATGTGTTTTGCAGACTGAAAGGGGTGAAACTTCATCCCAAGCTCGCAATGCTCCTCCTGAGAATGCGGAACAACAGGAGGTGGATAACTACTACAAACAAGATATTCCTCATCCAGTAATGACATTTTCTGATATGCACTTGGAAGATTTGCACCCGAACCTGAGATTTGACAGACTTTGGATAGATTATCCAAAATACCAAAGGGGTTTGCATACTCTTCATTCTAAAGCTGTTGAAGTACCTAGGGTCTTAGAATGGGGACCATTAGAAGCTGTAGAATTGGCCGGGCCAATTAGGGAATTACTTGCACAGAGGTATGGTAAGTCTACTTTTAACGATTGGGTACGGTTATTCAACATGCGTAGACCTGTATATAAAGTATGGTGTGAAGAATTGTTGTGTAGTATAGAATTAAATGATCGGGTAGCTAGTTTAACCGATCGATCTTTTATTAGATTTTTGTTAGGAGGTTAGATGCGCCACATGTCTTTACTAGACATGGCTCAGGCTTTACGTATATATACGCCTGAGGAGTTAGCATCTGCCGATTGTATAGGGTTGATACTAAATGGTAGAAAGATAGACGAAAATTTTGATACGCATGGTGTATGGAGTCAAATGACTAGCCATCACCGATTTAAAGGGGGAAATTACTCTTATTTGGATATAGATAGAGCTGAATTAAGAGTAATTCATAGGTTTTTAGCTAATTCGATTACACAAAGAGGTAAGAATAAGGAAAAGGTAAATGAACAGGATTTATTTTACCACATGTGTATTCGAGACCCACAAAGTGCTGTAAGTATACCATATTGTGTGGGTTATTATTTATCAGCTATGGTTAGGGGGATGAGACCACATAGCATAATAGGAGGTGGTATATTTATTACTTTAATTGCTGAATATCTCAATGTGGATATAAGTCGGGGGGATTATTAATCGAAGAACCAGAACCCCAAGATACATTAGGTTTAAATCTATACCATGGTGCTAAAGTTTTGAAGAGGCGAAATAACGCCGCAGTACGATATAATGGTAGACATCCACAGGTTGAGAGAAACCAACAGCAAGGTAATGTAGGAGGGGGAAATGAAATGGCAGAAATGCAAAGGTTTATAGCTTCACAAAAGTACGAAAATGCTAGACATCGAGCATTTGAAGATTGGCAAGTTCATCAAAACCAAATCATAGCTTATTGCCAACATATAGGTAGAAACTATATTCCTACCCCAACGCCCACATTCCCTCCCTGGTCTATAGAGATTCAACCACCGTATCCTACGTATAACCCAGGAGAAGCATTTTATAGCACATATGGTTATGCATGGAACCCCTTCTGGTATCAGTATCATCCCTAGTATACTTAGTTTTTATTTTATTTTATTATTTGTAATGTTGATACATTTAATACTTATGTTGGATTTGTAATAGTTTTATAATTTTCTAAATTTTATTATTAGATTTTAATAATTTTTGAATGTGGGGTAATATACCAAACTTCAAAAATATGTACATATGTTTGCAGTTTATCTTATGTAAACAACAGGGTAAAACAACGCATTTTCAAAGACTGGCATTAAGTTCAGCAAAAGCAACTAATTTTGACGACAAGATGCAAAATATATGTGAAATAACAACAAGACGGAATGAACAAATGATATGCACCATTTATCATTCAGCAAGCAAACACAAATATGTTTGGAAACTTTGGTAAAATTTAATCATTTTCACACAAATCACCCTCAATAATTTAAATTGTTATTGATTTCTTGCAAATGAGGGCATTGCAAGATCTTAAGTGTGGAAAGGGGTTAAATTCTTTCGGATTTTAAAATTTTTTACTTTATACACTTGGTTACCATTAAAAATACTAGTAAAGCAGTAGTTGTATTAGAATCTAGTGCTCTCTGATAATAAAGAACAGCCCTAGTCTTATATACTGACTACCCACTTCTAGTAAAAATTTTCAAAATTTTCAACTAAATGAACTCAAAATCATGTTTATACATATTTATGAATGATAAAACTAGGTGTTAACACCGAAATTATTGTTACCTCGGAAAGGACATAAATTGAGAAACAAACCAAAATATTAAAATTCATTTAAAATGGAATAGAGGACAATAAAAAGGAAAATAAAAGCCAAGTGTGGGAAAATTCTCCAAATTATTCAAAACATATGTCACATATTTTTGTACAAATAACTGAAAATACTTTTGCTTTGGACTAAACTAAAAAGTTTTACCTGATTTACTGTAAGAAAGATGGATCTACACGATGAATAAATTCCATCGTTAAAAGGAAGTAAAGTCTTTCGAAAAAGAAACGCGCTTCTTGATTTAGGTCAAGAAGTTGTCGTCCAGACCAGCTGTAGGTTGACGAAAAACATAGAAAAGTCATCACTAAAATCAGCAGGAAATCCACGGACCTCAGCATTAAATAGAGTCGCCAAGTGGTCAGATTTATCCTAACCATGAGAAGGATTTATCTCGTACAACGGGGGGCACCGTGCAAATTAGCTTGATAAGACTAATGAATCAGATCCCCAGAAAGGATAATCTCCTTAAAGATTAAAAATCAGCTTTTAAGACTGATATTACTCAATCCTAGAGATTGACCTTAAAGATTGAGAATTACAAACTCATGGAATTCGATGATATCTAAACTCGAGCTTGAACGAGAAAATATTTTGATCAAATTATAAACCGATTTGTTTTCTAAAAATCCATTTTCAATGCGTTCATTACCATTGAACGTAAAATCCTAGGAATTCACCTGGAATTCATTAAGTCGCCTGAACCAAATAGGGTGTCAACCGTAAGAACGGTGGTTGCATAGCATGGTCGAAGACAGAACCTTGTGCCAGACCGGAAAAATTATAAGGGTGAGCATTACTATTGCTCCTACAAAGGATAGTAATTGCGTCCGACACGTTAAAAGACCATAATTAAAAGCATGTCAGAGGACATTGCCTTAACAGTTGCTTGTTCAACGCTTTCCTTTACAACTGGACAGTAGTTTATCGAAAGGTAATATACGGAGCAAGTAAACTGGACGTGTTGCTTTCCTAATACAAGGTTAGCAAGTGGGTGACACAAAACCGCAAGTTTTGAGCTAAAATTTTCAAATCTGAAACCCACCAAACCCACAAAAAGAACTTGCAAACACCGGTGAAGGGTTATTCCGGAAAACTTATCTAGGGTAAAAGCTAGATTTAATTTTCAAAAGATCAAATGTTTTCATAAAGATCCAATTTCCTTAAAGGATCTAAATTTTTATAGTCATATGGGACTGTAAACCACAACGTTACTACCATTGTTTATACCGCCGTAAAGAAATCACTGATGTACAAAGTGTGAAGAATAAAGAAGTGATTCTAGTATTTCAAGACTATATTGCTTGAGCACAAGCACCTCTCAAGTGTGGGAATATTTGATAATGCTAAAAATGAACATATATTTCATAGCATTATTCCCCAAGAAAGACAAGCTTTTAGTTGCAATTGTTCTATTTTCAAGTGATATTCGTTTAAATATTAAAAGGTGAAGACAAAAGACAGATTCGACGAATTGAAGACGCAAAAGACCAAAAAGCTCAAAAGTACAAAATACAATCAAAGAGGTTCCAATTATTGATAAGAAACGTCTCGAAATTACAAGAGTACAAGATTCAAAACGCAAAGTACAAGATATTAAATTGTACGCAAGGACGTTCGAAAATCCGGAACCGGGACCAGAGTCAACTCTCAACGCTTGACGCAACGGACTAAAAATTACAAGTCAACTATGCACATAAATATAATATAATATTTAAATAATTCTTATAATTATTTAAATATTATAATATATTAAAAATTCGTCGGCAAAGAAAGACTCCAAAGTTGGTGAGCTGGAAAATCAAACTCCGCGACTCGCGGAGTTTGAAGGCAAAAATTGTCGCGAGTCGCGGAGCCCCAAATTCTTAAACCGCCTATAAAAGCAAACGCAATTTGATCGCAAAAATCCATAATCTATCTCTCTCTCAATATATACGTAAATATATATATATAATTTATATTTTAATTTTAATTTTAAATCCTAATAATAAGGGTATGTTAGCGAATGTTGTAAGGGTGTAAATCGAAATTCTGTCCGTGTAACGCTACGCTATTTTTAATCATTGTAAGTTATGTTCAACCTTTTTAATTTAATGTCTCGTAGCTAAGTTATTATTATGCTTATTTAAAACGAAGTAATCATGATGTTGGGCTAATTACTAAAATTGGGTAATTGGGCTTTGTACCATAATTGGGGTTTGGACAAAAGAACGACACTTGTGGAAATTAGACTATGGGCTATTAATGGGCTTTATATTTGTTTAACTAAATGATAGTTTGTTAATGTTAATATAAAGATTTATAATTGGACGTACCCATAAATTACCATATACACTTGATCGGACACGATGGGCGGGGTATTTATATGTACGAATAATCGTTCATTTAACCGGACACGGGAATGGATTAATAGCCACTAGAATAATTAAAACAGAGGTGAAATTATGTACAAGAACACTTGGTATAATTGATAACAAAGTATTAAAACCTTGGGTTACACTCAGTCGACATCCTGGTGTAATTATTAAACAAAGTATTAAAATCTTGTTACAGTTTAAGTCCCCAATTAGTTGGAATATTTAACTTCGGGTATAAGAATAATTTGACGAGGACACTCGTACTTTATATTTATGACTGATGGACTGTTATGGACAAAAACCAGACGGACATATTAAATAATCCAGGACAAAGTACAATTAACCCATGGGCATAAAACTAAAATCAACACGTCAAACATCATGATTACGGAAGTTTAAATAAGCATAATTATTTTATTTCATATTTAATTTCCTTTATTTTATATTTAATTGCACTTCTAATTATCGCATTTTATTTTATTGTTATTATATTTAATTGCACTTTTAATTATCGTACTTTTAATTATCGCAAGTTTATTTTATCGCACTTTTATTTATCGCAATTTCATTATCGTTATTTACTTTATGCTTTAAATTAAGTCTTTTATTTATTTAATATTTTACATTTTGTTTTAACTGCGACTAAAGTTTTAAAATCGACAAACCGGTCATTGAACGGTAAAAACCCCCCTTTATAATAATAATATTACTTATATATATATTTGTATTTTTATAAAATTAAACTAATATAGCGTTAAGCTTTGATTAAAAGATTTTCCCTGTGGAACGAACCGGACTTACTAAAAACTACACTACTGTACGATTAGGTACACTGCCTATAAGTGTTGTAGCAAGGTTTAAGTATATCCATTCTCTAAATAAATAAATATCTTGTGTAAAATTGTATCGTATTTAATAGTATTTCCAGGTAAAAATATAAGCTATTTCATATACACCTCGCATAACATCAATAACATTCATATTTTAAGCTCGAAAGTTTACAGAATATAGAAACTAATAGTTTCTATATGATGTAACACTGATAGCACGAAGAGATTATTAATTTCAGATAAGAATAGTTATGAACATATCTTCAGAAATATGGAGGATATTTGTAATGAAAGATACGATAATATCTTTGAATATCTAAGATCAAAGGATGATGGAAACTATTGTCCGCAAGGGTTTAGAGTAAGGAGCAAGATATTCGCTAAAGACTGCAGCAGGTATTGAATCATTTGGATTCTTTGAAGTCAAACTTATTCTTTGTTAGTTGTCTACGGCTTCCTTCATAGTTTCGCATAATCCGCTTTCCGGTACTAAATTTTCTATTGAGTGTTTCCAATACTCCATTCTTTATCATCAAACTTTTGACAGTTAAGGTCATTTACGGTTGTCTACGGTCTCTGCTGCTTCATTCAACTTCCTCAAAATTTGGAGTATTGATTCGTAGACTAGGTGCTTTTCAGAATTTCAGAATAAAAGATCATATTTCTAAGCTATAAATGTTATATGTATACATATATCTGTTGATGTAGACATGCTGCGAGATTTCAAAATACTGATTGCAAATTCTCGGTAATTAGAATGGAAATTCTCGTTATAAAATGTGAATGAGTATATGATAGAATTTCAATGAGTATAAAGATTTTTCGGAAAGTCAAAGATCAACGGAGTTGTTGGTAAATTTACTGCTAATGTGATGAGATATAGACGGTTTCCTGGTATTGATGACGAAAGACAACTTATATATCAGGGTTATAATAAGCTAATCCGAGTGAAAAGTCGAAGTTGACTTGTTGGAGCTATGACAAAATTTGCTAATTTGGAAAGAGATTGTAAAGTTATTTTCGGTAATAATAACGCTAAAGGAATTAGCACAGTTACGCGTTAATGTTTACTCAGCTCCCGAATGTTTTCAGGTGCATAACTATATGCATAAATCTTTCCTTCCGTAGATGAAGTGCGGTTGATTCATCCTATCGATTGAGGTGTTTTCAAGAATCATGAAAGGTTTGAACGCAGAATGTAATCGTGAAGATACAAATGAGGTTTAAGGCAAAATCAAGTGGCAAGCTTGAAGAAATGTTTAGTTTCATATGTTATAGTCAATATTTTAATTCATTTTAATTGTCCAATGTTATTAGTCCTCACACGATAGTCCACAGTTGACAGTCCAATAATTCATATATAGTTTAATATACAATATTCAAATTAATTAATATATATCGTGACCCGTGTACATGTCTCAGACTCGATCACAACTCAAATTATATATATTATTGTAGAATCAACCTCAACCCTGTATAGAGAACTCGATCATTACTGCATATAGAGTGTCTATTGCGATTCCAAATAATATATATAGATGCATCGATATGATATGTCAAAACCTTGTATACGTGTCCCGATATTTAAAGTGCGTAAAATAAATAACAAAAAATAAAAGACGATAATTAAAGTGCGTAATGTAAATAACAGAAATTAAATGACATTAAATAAAATTGCGAGAATTAAAATTGCGATAAAATAATTTGCGATAATTAAATTGCGATAAATAAAATGTAATATGGAATTAACAGTTTGCTAGGAACAGTTAGCTAGGATTTTGTTAGCGTGGTTTCTTAACAAAATTTTATATTGTCAATTAGTCTGTTTCTAATCAATTTTTATTGTGTCCATTATTTCTTCTTTATGCCACTTCTTGGATTCTGATAGGTCAAAATCCAAATATAAAATTGAATGAAAATGATTATTTTATGGTGAACGGATTCGTATAGCTATGGTTGTAAGTAGGATAGTAAATAACAGTTGAATCAGATTCGTAGAATGTACAGTGTAACTTATTAATGCGAAATCTAAATATTCCTCGGTTATTACCTACCCGTTAAAATATTTTCATCATTAACAGTTTGTACAATAAAAATTTTAATTACAATCTTTATGAAAACATATATACATATATATTTTCTTCAGACGTAATCATGGATTTAATGAGTCAATGTGATATTAAACTCATCAGATTTACGGCTAAAACTAGAGTACATAATCTCTAAAACATTAAAGATTACATAATTGTCATGAAGGACGAAGATAGTTTATGTAGAACGATTCGTAGAACGATGATTATATTCGAGGTACCGAATGAGACGTTGAGGCCTGTGACGTTGAAACTTGGGTTGTTGGTGGTAATGGTATTAATGTTGTTGCTGAAGCTGGTAAGTTTTGTACCATATTCTGCAAATTGATTACTCGAGCGCGAAGCTTGTTGGCTTCTTCCATTATTCCGGAATGATTGTCGGTTGGAACGAGCAGCTGAACAAGGTTTAGAATTGTGGATAGAATATAATCGCGTTGATATATTCGGGAAATGATGGTGAAAATGGTGTTTCGGACTGGTTCGCCGGTAAGTGCTTCAGGTTCCTCGTCAAGAGATAAATTCGGTTGATGGAGGGGTCGCCTTCTTCGCGTCTCCATTAATTAAGTCGATCACGAACCCATCAGATGAATTGAGGATGGATGATTGTTTGATTCATTCTGGTGACGCTGTTTTCAGAGCTTAGGTGAATATCCATGTCGGAATAGCTATCAAAATCTGAGGGACTCGAATTGGTCGCAGGATTCATCTCGTACGATCAGATAAAGAATTTTCGATAAGAAATAGATTATAGGATGTAGATTAGTACCCTGTAATACATAATTTACATATGCATATAAAATACTAAAATCTCATAAGTTACGGAGGAATCTACGGAATATGTTAGGTAAAGTTTACAGTAACAGATATACTAAGATATGAATTAGCAAATACGCTAAGATATGAATTTGTCTATACACTATTCATGCAATCAATGCAGTAAGATGTGTCTAGACTAGGAATGATAAGCAGGTAATTTCCTAAGGATGATAAGTAGGTAATTTTTGACACGAAATGATAAGCAAAACTTTTGACATGCAGACACGGTCGAAGTCCATACTCACTAAAGCATCCTAACGACTTATCAGTTAGACACACTAATGCAGACCTGGTTCGCTAAGACCACCGCTCTGATACCAACTGTGAATACCCGTCCTAATCCATCCAGACGAAGTCCGTATCGATTATAAATGATTCACAATAGTTGATTACATCGCGAGGTACTTGACCTCTATATGATACATTTTACAAACATTGCATTCGTTTTTGAAAAGACAATATTTCATTTCATCGAAAGTTGACGGCATGCATACCATCTCATAATATATCTAATTATAATTGAATTAATATTAATCTTGATGAACTCAACGACTCGAATGCAACGTCTTTTGAAATATGTCATGAATGACTCCAAGTAATATCCCTAAAATGAGCAAATGCACAACAGAAGATTTCTTTCGTACCTGAGAATAAACATGCTTTAAAGTGTCAACCAAAAGGTTGGTGAGTTCATTAGTTTAACATAAATAATCATTCCCATCATTTTAATAGACCACAAGATTTTCATTTCTCATAAATATACGTCCAATGCATAGAGACAAAAATATCATTCATATGGATTGAACACCTGGTAACCGACATTCACAATATGCATATAAGAATATCCCCATCATTCCGAGATCCTTCTTCAGACATGATATAAATTTCGAAGTACTAAAGTATCCGGTACTTTGGATGGGGCTTGTTAGACCCGATAGATCTATCTTTAGAGTTCGCGTCAGTTAGGGTGTCTGTTCCCTAATTCTTAGATTACCAGACTTAATAAAAGGGGCATATTCGATTCCGATCATTCAACCATATAATGTAGTTTCAATTACTTGTGTCTATTTCATAAAACAGTTATAAAAACAGCGCATGTATTCTCAGTCCCAAAAATATATATTGCAAAAGCATTTAAAAAGGGATTAATGAAACTCACCTAATGTATTTTGTATTAAAAATACATATGACGACATTGAACGACTAAACAATGCAGGGTTGGCCTCGGATTCATGAACCTATATCATTGGTATATTTATTAATACACATAATCGTAATCGAATAAATATATATATTATTATTAATGACATAATTTTTATATTATTAACTTATATATAATTTTCATTATTTTATTAAATGTATTTATTTTGTATGAAAAAGTATTAATATAGTTAAGTTATGTATGTTTAAAGATATTTATATATATATATATATATATATATATATATATATATATATATATATATATATATATATATCATTTGTTTGTTAAAACTAGTAATTGTAATAATACTAAAATAATATTAATAGTGATAAAAGTAATAATAATGATAAAAATAATAATGTTATTATTCATAATACTTAATAATAATAATAATGTTAATGTTAATAACACTAGTACTTTGTAAGGATATTAGTAATAATAATAATACCAATACTTATAATTTGATACCAATACTAATATTAATGATATTAATATTAGTTTGTGTTATTTTTATGATAACAATAATAATAATAATCATAATAATAATAATACCTCAAAAATATAAGTTAACGAAAGTAATGCCCCAGGCAGGGTTCGAACCCGCGACCTCCCGATTAACCCTAACACTCCCTAACCAATCTTCCAATGCTGTTTTTCTGAAATTTTATGTCTCTAAAATATATATATTTCAATCTTAATAGCTTCTTCTTCTTCCATTACAAAACTCATTTAATTTCTTCATCACCATTATCTTCATTTTCATATCATCATCGATCTTTACTGTCACTTATTTACCATCAACATTAACAATCGTTATCACCATTTACTCATCACTTAATCATCATTTAATCATCGTTGGTTAACTTCATAATCGTATCATCATCAATTATTACCTTCACTATCATTGTTAATCTTAATCACATAATCATAATCTTAATCTTATCCTTATCCTCCTAACTATAACCGTTTCTAAATTGATCAAAGTAATTCGAAACTCGCCATCATCATACTTCATATCCTCCGCAGGTTTCAATCACACAGAAGAAGAAAAAAAATGAAACACATGTAGCTGCAGGTGGGTTCGCAGGAAAGAAAAAAAATATATAACTGCAGTACGTGGGCTCGTGGTGATGTTTCACAGAGATGACAGCAGCCCAATAGACCGACTTCATAACCCAACATTGAAAACAATGTACACGGCCCAACTAAAAAATCTGCACACCACCAAATCTGTTTTTGGGTTTCGTTTGATAATATGTCGATAGGAAAAAAAAATCGCTAGAAACCCTATCTCCTCACACTTACCTCATCATCCATTATCTATAATAAAGCAGACAGATTGCCGACCATAAAGATAATGCTTTTGTATAAGTAATAAAGTATGATCACAATATCACTATCGACATTAAAGAATCCCTGTGGGGTTGTCAAAATTTGCTAGTTGTATGCTCAAGTACACCACAATAATATAAAGGGATGTGATTTCTGTTTTTGATCAACTAAATAAAACAAGAACATTTAAATAGGGTAGCAGGTGAATATTTGGTTTCAATGGGTTTGTGTTTGTGGTTATCGAATTCAAACAGAAAAAGAAGAGAAAGGTAGTGGATGAAGATGATCAAATGAATGAGAATGGTGATGTTTGATTATTATTAAAACAGAAAATAACCGAGTAAGTTCTAAAGGTTTGCAAAGGGTGTTATCGATCGGTTTGCATAGAAGAAAGAGGAAAGTGAATACTAGCGGCCTGGTTTCATTTAACATCTCATCAAGGAGAGTTCGGTTTGGTTATATTCGATAAAGAAGAAAAATATAAAACTAACAGTGAAGGGATGAGGGTGTCGTTTGGTGGAGCTGTGGTGGTGTTCGCGGTTGAAGTGATTGTTCATGATTAAGATGATGGTTGGCGGTTAATGATGGTAGCCGTGGTGATGATTGTCAACGATTAGCGATGGTGCAGGCGGGTGACGTGTAGGTCGATGGTGGTTTGATGGAAACCGTAAACATGGTTGCAGGTTGGTTGTTCTTCAATGAGTCAATGGATGGTTAGTGACTTACGATTAAACAAGAAGAAAAATAAAGTAATAGTTGGTGATTATAACGACCCGGATTTTTCCGATCGTTTTACACTTATAAGATTAATATTTACATAAATTAAACCTTACCAACATGATAAGCAATCTAAATTGTTGAGACTTATGTTTTTGAAAAGAGTTTTACACAACGTTTGACCGTCCAATTTTACCGATGATATCACGAACTATATAACATACGATAATTATACGTTTGTGTATATATATGTATTTTTATGTATTTAACATGATCTAAGAATGTTTTAATATCTCATTGTGTACTAATAACAATGAGTTATAAGTATATTTTGAGACTACTAACTTAAGTTTTCAAAACGATAACTAAATGTGACGTTCTTCGACTTAAATACTTAAAAGTTATAATGCTTATACATGTATCGTATAGATATGTATTTTATCACTTTTAAAGGATTTATATACATAAAACAATATAAGTATATTTACAAAAGATAGCTATATTTGAATCGTCGTTCCGTTTTCTCAAGATTTTTATACGTATATCTAGGGTATATGTACCCGTATCATACCCAGCTTCTATACGTATTTACTATTGGTATATACACATCACAATCACTTTATTAGCAGCCATGAGTCAGCCAATTTTGGATCTTAGCATGCATGATTAATTAATTTGGCATATTACAAGACTTTTGCACAATATTACAAATTTATACATCTTTTCACCACCATTTATACTCCATTCCAATTTCATTTTTACTACACATTTTCTCTAACCAAAAACACACTCTTAGGAACCTTAAGTGTTCTTCACAATCTCAGCAAATAACCATGAAGATCTAGCTTCAAAAACAACCCTTAATCATCATAAGAAAATCCATTCAAGAACACTTCAATAATCCTTCCAAGTAAACAAGTTTACTTCCAACCTTTCAATCCAACTCCACCACTCTTTTGATTCTAGGATTTTACTCATCTTTTACAGTAAATTTGTCCAAGTAACTTAAGGTAGTAACCTTATTCATAATCTTATTCAATTCATATTCATATAGCAATCTTATTTTGTGGTATAAAATTTTAACAACAAGAACATAGTTTGAATGATTTCAAACTTGTTCACAAACTAAATAGATCCTTCTAAATTGACTTTTAAAACACTTCAAGACCTGTAATATATCATAATGATATGCTAACTTAACAAGATATAACTTGGTTTTACAAAGAACACTTTAAAAACTGAATCTACGTCGTCGGAGTGCAACCGGGGGCTGTTTTGGGTTGGATAATTAAAAACTATCTTAAGCGTTGAATTGGAAGTTCATATTCTGGAAAAATGATATTTCGTATGAATATGTTAACACATAAAAATTTCATGGTTTAACTCAAAGTGTAAGTATTTTTAGAAAAATGATCATTAAATGTTGTTTTTATGATGGAAAATTAACACTTTCATAAGTTTCACCAAAGTTTGACCTATAACCTGTGATTTCGAATACAACCTAAGGTATTTTCAGTTCATATTCTTAAAATTTGACTCGATCCAAGGAAGTGGCAAGTTGAACCAACAAAAACGGAGTTGTAATGAAGAAACTACGACTAAAACAAGATCGAGTATGCGAAGCTAGTTTAGCTACGAAAATATTTGGAGAAAAATTAAATTAATCATATATTTCTAATTAATATGATATTTCATATATATTTACTTATGATTTGATTTTATATATTTCAGGACCACCCGTAAACAACACGAGAAGATTAATCATAAGACCTCATGATTGTACGCAACACGTCATTTGACAACACGGTACTTTATGTACGCAACACGTCACTTGACAACATGGTACCATGGGTCGAGATTAATTCTGATCAATACGAATACAATGGGGTCTTTATTTATTTTATTTAAGCAACTAATTGTGGACCACTAACATCGGACTGCTAACTACAGACTAAGAAAATATTAAAAGTATTAAAAGTATATATATATATATATATATATATATATATATATATATATATATATATATATATATAACGATTACTTAAAAAGAAAATATGTTGATATATTATATATGGTTAGGTTCGTGATATCTATCGGAGACCAAGTCGTGATAAATACCTTCAAGGCAAAAGTGAGTATATAGTCCCACATTTAAACTCTAAATATTTTGGGATGAGAATACATGCATTTTATGATTTACGTTATGGACACAAGTGATTAAAAATATATATTCTACGTTGAGTTGTACCACTGGCATACTTCCCTGTAACTTGGTAACTATTATTTACATGAGGTATTGTAAACGCGAATCATGTTGATAGATCTATCGGGCCTGACAACCCCAACCGGACTGGACGACCAGTATTCAACGGTTGCACAGTACTTCGTTTCGGTGACTACACTTGGTACGGTGTAGTAAGATTTCATAATAAAGGGAATATACGACGTTGATTAAATGTTAAGTATGGTTATCAAGTGCTCAACAACTTAGAATATTTTTATTAAAACGTTTATATATGAAATCTTGTGGTCTATATTTATAACGCTGCCGGCATTAAACCTATATCTCACCAACTTTATGTTGATGTTTTAAGCATGTTTATTCTCAGGTGATAACTAAAAGCTTCCGCTGCAACATGTTGAATTTAAGCAAGATCTTGAGTATGCATATTTGTGTCAAAAATAAAACTGCATATCGGAGGATTTGTAATGTAAAATATGTTGGAGGTCATATTGTTATTATCACATGTAAAGTTTGTAAGTCTAAGATTATCGCTAAACGATAATCATTATTAAGTTGTTTAAACCTTGTATTTGTAATAAAAGCTATGGTTTGTATTGTAAAAACGAATGCAGTTTTTGAAAAATGTCGCATATAGAGGTCAATACCTCGCGATGAAATCATATGTTATTGTATTCGTCCTTATGGTTAAGGTCGGGTTATGACATGTGGTATCAGAGCGTTGGTCTTAGAGAACCAGAAAATTTGCATTAGTGTGTCTTATCGAGTTTGTTAGGATGCATTAGTGAGTCTGGACTTTGACCGTGTTTGATTTAGAAAACTATTGTTTATCCCTGTTGGTTAAAAAAATTAATATGTAAATATTATGTGATACTAACATGCTAGTTGTTATGTGATAGATGTCTAGCTTAGAACTTGTTATCACATTCAGCGACTCCGAACCAGAATCTTCAGATGGTGTTCCAGTCATTAACCTATCCGATGATGAAAACGACACCTTTGGGGAAGACTCACAAGTTCCGGATGAATCAATTGAAGAGGAACCAGAAAGTGATCCTGAGGAGGAAGAAATACAGGAAATTACGAAAGACAAGTTCGAACGAGGAAAGAAACGAAAGGCTACTGAAATGGAAAATCCAAATCCCGAGTCTAGAGAGGATGTTGTGGCACCAGCTCCACCAGATACTTCCACACCTATTCCCGCTATTCCTATTAGTTCTATCCCGACATCCAGTTCTTCGGTTCCTCAGCCAAAACGCAGGGAGACAACCAGGATAACCTTTAAGCGATTTCTTTGAACACAAACGCTTTGGGTTAAATGATGCGCTGTTGTTTTAAACCATGGGATCATATAATGTTTTGTATAATATTACTAGTGTGGTTTGCTTAATGTTTGATGTAAGATAAGCATATGTAAAATAGTGAAGTGTGAAATGCAATAATTTTCCATGGTTGAGTATTATTTGGGTGATAGTAATTGATTTTCGTACTAAGCTATTAAGTATGAACTTTAACGGGTAGGTACTACCCTAGGTATAATTATAAAACGCTAATAAGAAGAAAAGGCTTTTATAATAATAACTGGTTCATATTATTAATAAGCTACGATGTACTGTAAATACATACTACATCTATAATATTCCATGTGAATAATTATTTTTTTTCATTTTTATTGAAGATTATGGCGCGATTGAACCGAATGACGGAACAAGAAATCCAGGAACTCAACAATCAGCGAGTGAATGACAGAATGTTATGGGTCGAGGCTGCAAGAGGTGCTGCAGTTAACCCAAATCCTCGTGTGGGATGCACTTACAAAACTTTTCAAGGTTGCAAGCCCTCATCATTTAGTGGAATAGAAGGACCGGTCGGTTTAACCCGGTGGATCGAAAAGATTGAGTCTGTGTTTAAAATCAGTGGTTGTATTGAGAAGGACATGACCAAGTATGCATCGTGCACCTTACAAGATAGTGCACTCACATGGTGGAAAAACTATGTGAAGGCCGTAGGAGGAAATGTAGCTTATGATACTCCCTGGGAAGAATTCAAAACAATGCTAATCAACGAGTATTGTCCAAGGAACGAGGTTAGGAAGTTAGAAGCTGAATTACGAAGCCTGAAAGTTGTTGGTACTGAACTCACCAACTACAATCAGCGATTCATGGAATTAGCTTTGCTATGTCCCGAATTAGTACCAACCGAAGAACGGAAGATAGAACTGTACAAAGATGGTTTGCCTAAAAATGTCAAAGCAAATGTTACAGCATCGAAACCCAAGACTATTCATGAAGCTATCACCATGGCGAATGAGTCGATGGACCAGATTATTCTAGATAAGAACACCGATGTCAAGACATCGGGAAACAAAAGAAAGTGGGAAGGTAATCATCAACAATCCAACAAGAAACCACGCAAGGTGCGGGTAGCGGTTCGAACTCAGGTTACAAGGGACGAAATCCTTTATGTAACAGATGCCACAAACATCACTCTGGTTATTGTAATGTGGTGTGCAACAATTATAATCGAAAAGGTTATCTTGCTGAAGATTGTAGGGTTCCCACTACAAATACAAACGGTACCAAGACTCCTGCCACCAATGCAAATAGAACTGCCTTGGCCACTGTTACTTATTATGGGTGTGGAAAACAGGGTCATTATAAGAGTCAGTGCCCGAATCCAGAGAAGAATAACGGATCTGCACGTGGAAGAGCATTTGTTATTAATGCTAGAGAGGCGTACGAAGACCCGAAGCTTGTTACGGGTACGTTTACCATTAATAACTTATCCGCATCTATTATATTTGATACTGGTGCTGATAGAAGTTACGTGAGTAGAGACTTTTATGCTAAATTGAATTGTTCATCATTACCTCTAGATGCTAAGTACATGATTGAGTTAGCTAATGGTAAACTAATTAAAGCTGATAAAATTTGCCGTGATTGTAAAATAAATTTAGTCGGAGAAATATTTAAGATTGATTTGATACCCGTAGAATTAGGAAGTTTTGATGTAATAGTCGGCATGGACTGGATGTCCAAAATAGGAGCTGAAGTTGTGTGTGCCAAGAAGGCAATTCGCATTCCTCGTAAGAATAAAATGCCAGTAATGATTTATGGAGAGAAGGGTAACTCAAAGCTAAAACTCATTAGTTGTTTGAAAGCTCAAAAGTGCTTGAAGAAAGGGTGCTATGCTATCTTAGCATATGTTAATAAAGTTGAAACGAAGGAAAAAGTGAAGAGCATCAACGACGTGCCTGTGGCAAGAGATTTTCCTGAAGTATTTCCGGAAGAGTTACCAGGATTACCTCCATTTAGATCTGTAGAGTATTTCAAATAGATCTAGTACCAGGAGCTGCACCAGTGGCTCGTGCTCCATATAGACTTGCACCATCTGAGTTAAAAGAACTTCAGAGTCAGTTAAAAGAATTACTGGACCGTGGATTCATACGACCAAGTACTTCACCGTGGGGAGCTCCGATTTTATTCGTCAAGAAGAAAGATGGATCTTTTAGGATGTGTATAGATTATCGTGAATTAAATAAGTTAACTATCAAGAATCGGTATCCACTACCGAGAATTGATGACTTATTTGATCAATTGCAAGGATCATGTGTTTACTCGAAAATCGACTTAAGATCGGGCTATCATCAATTACGTGTCAAAGAAGAAGATATTCCGAAAACTGCTTTTCGGACACGTTATGGTCATTACGAATTTTTGATTATGCCGTTTGGGTTGACTAATGCGCCAGCTGTATTCATGGACCTCATGAATCTAGTTTATAGTCCGTATTTAGATAAGTTTGTTATCGTTTTCATTGACGATATTCTTATCTGTTCCAAGAGTGAGGAAGAGCATGAGCAGCATTTAAGGTTGGGATTAGAATTGTTAAGAAAAGAACAGTTATACGCCAAATTTTCTAAGTGTGCATTTTGGTTGAAAGAAGTGCAATTTCTTGGCCACGTTGTTAGTAGCAAAGGAATTCAGGTTGATCCAGCTAAAATTGAGGCCATTGAAAAATGGGAGACTCCTAAGACACCAACGCAGATACGCCAATTTTTGGGTTTAGCTGGTTATTATAGAAGGTTTATTCAAGATTTTTCCCGAATAGCTAAACCATTAACAGCGTTAACGCAAAAAGGGAAGAAGTACGAATGGACTTCTGAGCAGGAAAGTGCATTTCAATTACTGAAGAAGAAGTTGACTACATCACCTATTTTATCGTTACCTGAAGGGAACGATGATTTTGAGATATATTGTGACGCTTCGCGACAAGGTTTTGGTTGCGTCCTTATGCAACGGAAGAAAGTTATAGCATACGCATCTCAACAATTGAAGATTCATGAGCAGAATTATACGACGCATGATTTAGAATTGGGAGCAGTAGTGTTTGCATTGAAGATATGGAGACACTATTTATATGGGGTTAAATGCACTGTGTTTACTGATCATAAAAGCCTTCAACATATTTTTGATCAGAAACAGCTGAACATGAGGCAACGTAGGTGGGTCGAGCTGATAAACGACTATGATTGTGAGATTCGCTATCATCCCGGGAAAGCGAATGTAGTGGCCGACGCTCTAAGCAGAAAGGAACGGGAACCAATTCGAGTACGAGCAATGAACATAAAAATTCGCATGAATCTCAACTCACAAATCAAAGAGGCTCAACGAGAAGCTCTTACTAAAGAAAACATAGAAAATGAAATAATGAAGAAGTATGAGAAGCAACTCGTTATGCGGGAAGACGGAATTCGATATTTTTCAAACCGTATTTGGGTACCTAAGTCGGGTGGATTAAGGAAGTTGATATTGAATGAGGCACATAAGACAAGATACTCGATACATCCTGGAGTTGGAAAGATGTATCAAGATCTTAAGACGCATTATTGGTGGCCTAATTTAAAGACAGATGTTGCAACATATGTTGGGGAATGTTTAACTTGTTCCAAAGTCAAAGCAGAACACCAGAAGCCGTCAGGGTTACTTCAACAACCAGAAATCCCAGAATGGAAATGGGATGGTATTACCATGGATTTCATCACAAAGTTACCTAAGACTGCCTGGGGTTATGACACCATTTGGGTAATAGTTGATCGTCTCACCAAATCTGCACATTTCTTGCCTATAAAGGAAACAGATAGAATGGAGAAACTATTAAGATTATACATAAAGGAAATTGTTTCAAGGCATGGAATACCTATTTCCATTATATCTGATCGTGATAGTAGATTTACATCAAAGTTTTGGCAATCACTACAGGAGGCCCTGGGAACTCGTTTGGATATGAGCACCGCATATCATCCACAAACAGACGGGCAGAGTGAAAGCACAATTCAGACTCTTGAAGACATGCTCAGGGCATGTGTGATCGATTTTGGAAACGGATGGGATAAATATCTACCATTAGCAGAATTCTCGTATAATAACAGTTATCATGCGAGCATTAAAGCTGCACCATTTAAAGCACTGTATGGAAGGAAGTGTAGATCCCCTATCTGTTGGAATGAAGTAGGAGATCGACAATTAACTGGTCCCGAGATCATACACGAAACGACTGAGAAGATCGTACAAATCAAGGAGAGATTGAAAACAGCCCGTAGTCGCCAAAAGAGCTACGCCGATGTCTGAAGGAAACCATTAGAGTTTCAGATCGGTGACATGGTTATGCTAAAGGTGTCACCTTAGAAAGGTGTAATACGTTTCGGTAAAAGGGGTAAACTGAACCCAAGGTATGTAGGCCCGTTCAAGATCATCGAACGCATCGGACCGGTAGCCTATCGACTCGAGTTACCACAACAACTCGCCGGAGTACATAATTTATTTCACGTCTCAAACCTCAAGAAATGTCTTGCAAAGGAAGATCTCACCATTCCTCTTGAAGAAATCCAAGTCGATGAGAAACTACAATTCATAGAAGAACCAGTCGAAATCATGGACCGTGAAGTTAAACGGCTCAAGCAGAGCAACATACCAATCGTTAAGGTTCGTTGGAATGCTCGAAGAGGTCCCGAGTTTACTTTGGAACGAGAGGATCAGATGAAACAAAAGTACCCACATTTGTTTCCCGAGAACGCAAAATAGGTACAACTTTAAAATTTCGGGACGAAATTTATTTAACGGGTAGGTACTGTAACGACCCGGATTTTTCCGATCGTTTTACACTTATAAGATTAATATTTACATAAATTAAACCTTACCAACATGATAAGCAATCTAAATTGTTGAGACTTATGTTTTTGAAAAGAGTTTTACACAACGTTTGACCGTCCAATTTGACCGATGATATCACGAACTATATAACATACGATAATTATACGTTTGTATATATATATGTATTTTTATGTATTTAACATGATCTAAGAATGTTTTAATATCTCATTGTGTACTAATAAAAATGAGTTATAAGTATATTTTGAGACTACTAACTTAAGTTTTCAAAACGATAACTATATGTGACGTTCTTCGACTTAAATACTTAAAACTTATAATGCTTATACATGTATCGTATAGATATGTATTTTATCACTTTTAAAGGATTTATATACATAAAACAATATAAGTATATTTACAAAAGATAGCTATATTTGAATCCTCGTTCCGTTTTCTCAAGATTTTTATACGTATATCTAGGGTATATGTACCCGTATCATACCCAGCTTCTATACGTATTTACTATTGGTATATACACATCACAATCACTTTATTAGCAGCCAAGAGTCAGCCAATTTTAGATCTTAGCATGCATGATTAATCAATTTGGCATATTACAAGACTTTTGCACAATATTACAAATTTATACATCTTTTCACTACCATTTATACTCCATTCCAATTTCATTTTTACTACACATTTTCTCTAACCAAAAACACACTCTTAGGAACCTTAAGTGTTCTTCACAATCTCAGTAAATAACCATGAAGATCTAGCTTCAAAAACAACCCTTAATCATCATAAGAAAATCCATTCAAGAACACTTCAATAATCCTTCCAAGTAAACAAGTTTACTTCCAACCTTTCAATCCAACTCCACCACTCTTTTGATTCTAGGATTTTACTCATCTTTTACAGTAACTTTGTCCAAGTAACTTGAGGTAGTAACCTTATTCATAATCTTATTCAATTCATATTCATATAGCAATCTTATTTTGTGGTATAAAATTTTAACAACAAGAACATAGTTTGAATGATTTCAAACTTGTTCGCAAACTAAATAGATCCTTCTAACTTGACTTTTAAAATACTTCAAGACCTGTAATATATCATAATGATATGCTAACTTAACAAGATATAACTTGGTTTTACAAAGAACACTTTAAAAACTGAATCTACGTCGTCGGAGTGCAACCGGGGGCTGTTTTGGGTTGGATAATTAAAAACCATCTTAAGCTTTGAATTGGAAGTTTATATTCTGGAAAAATGATATTTCTTATAAATATGTTAACACATAAAAATTTCATGGTTTAACTCAAAGTGTAAGTATTTTTAGAAAAATGATCATTAAATGTTGTTTTTATGATGGAAAATGATCACTTTCATAAGTTTCACCAAAGTTTGACCTATAACCTGTGATTTCGAATACAACCTAAGGTATTTTCAGTTCATATTCTTAAAATTTGACTCGATCCAAGGAAGTGGCAAGTTGAACCAACAAAAACGGAGTTGTAATGAAGAAACTACGACTAAAACAAGATCGGGTATGCGAAGCTAGTTTAGCTACGAAAATATTTGGAGAAAAATTAAATTAATCATATATTTCTAATTAATATGATATTTCATATATATTTACTTATGATTTGATTTTATATATTTCAGGACCACCCGTAAACAACACGAGAAGATTAATCATAAGACCTCATGATTGTACGCAACACGTCATTTGACAACACGGTACTTTATGTACGCAACACGTCACTTGACAACATGGTACCATGGGTCGAGATTAATTCTGATCAATACGAATACAATGGGGTCTTTATTTATTTTATTTAAGCAACTAATTGTGGACCACTAACATCGGACTGCTAACTACGGACTAAGAAAATATTAAAAGTATTAAAAGTATTAAAAGTATATATATATATATATATATATATATATATATATATATATATATATATATATATATATATATATATATATATATATATATATATATATATATATATATATATATATATATATATATATATATATATATATATATATATATATATATATATATATATATAACGATTACTTAAAAAGAAAATATGTTGATATATTATATATGGTTAGGTTCGTGATATCTATCGGAGACCAAGTCGTGATAAATACCTTCAAGGCAAAAGTGAGTATATAGTCCCACATTTAAACTCTAAATATTTCGGGATGAGAATACATGCATTTTATGATTTACGTTATGGACACAAGTGATTAAAAATATATATTCTACGTTGAGTTGTACCACTGGCATACTTCCCTGTAACTTGGCAACTATTATTTACATGAGGTATTGTAAATGCGAATCCTGTTGATAGATCTATCGGGCCTGACAACCCCAACCGGACTGGACGACCAGTATTCAACGGTTGCACAGTACTTCGTTTCGGTGGCTACACTTGGTACGGGGTAGTAAGATTTCATAATAAAGGGAATATGCGACGTTGATTAAATGTTAAGTATGGTTATCAAGTGCTCAACAACTTAGAATATTTTTATTAAAACGTTTATATATGAAATCTTGTGGTCTATATTTATAACGCTGCCAGCATTAAACCTATATCTCACCAACTTTATGTTGACGTTTTAAGCATGTTTATTCTCAGGTGATAACTAAAAGTTTCCGCTGCAACATGTTGAATTTAAGTAAGATCTTGAGTATGCATATTTGTGTCAAAAATAAAACTGCATATCGGAGAATTTGTAATGTAAAATATGTTGGAGGTCGTATTTGAAAGGACCCGTTCATATACATTATAAACGATTCACAATAGTTGATTACATTGCGAGGTATTTGACCTCTATATGATATATTTTACAAACATTGCATTCGTTTTTAAAAGACAAACTTTCTTTACATTGAAAATTGACAGGCATGCATACCATTTTATAATATCCACTATCCAACTATAAATTGATTTAATAATAATCTTTGATGAACTCAATGACTCGAATGCAACGTTCTTCGAAATATGCTATGAAAGACTCCAAGTAATATCTTTAAAATGAGCAAATGCACAGCGGAAGATTTCTTTAACACCTGAGAATAAACATGCTTTAAAGTGTCAACCAAAAGGTTGGTGAGTTCATTAGTTTATCATAATCATTTATTTTCATCATTTTAATAGATCACAAGAATTTCATTTCTAGTTCTCATAAATATACGTCACATGCATAGAGACAAAAATAATCATTCATATGGTGAACACCTGGTAACCGACATTAACTAGATACATATAAGAATATCCCCTATCATTCCGGGATCCTCCTTTGGACATGATATAAATTTCGAAGTACTAAAGCATCCGGTACTTTGGATGGGGTTTGTTAGGCCCAATAGATCTATCTTTAGGATTCGCGTCAATTAGGGTGTCTGTTCCCTAATTCTTAGATTACCAGACTTTAATAAAAAGGGGCATATTCGATTTCGATAATTCAACCATAGAATGTAATTTCAATTACTTGTGTCTATTTCGTCAAACATTTATAAAAGCGCATGTATTCTCAGTCCCAAAAATATAAAGGGCAAAAAGGCAAATGAAACTCACCATATTGTATTTCGTAGTAAAAATACATATAACGTCATTGAATAAGTGCAAGGTTGGCCTCGGATTCACGAACCTAAATTAATTATATATAATTATGTGTTGGTCAATATTTGTCTAACAAATTAGGTCAAGTCATAGTGTATCACAATCCTAATGCTCTAGACTAATATGCAAAAGTCAACATAAGTAAATTTGACTCAAAATAATTTCCAAAAATCTATACATGATTAATATATAGTTTAAATATCGTCGTTTTATATTTTTAAATATTTTTAAATATTTTTAAAAGATTTATTAGAGTAATAATATAATTTATTTATTAATAAATAAAATTTTATATTAAATTTATGTAATAAAATATACTTTTATATATATTAAGTAATAAAATTTATAGGGTTAATTTAATATCATAAAGATAATATGATAGGTATTATTAAAGTAAGTTATTACACGTAGTAAAATATGTTTTTATCACATATTTATTTGATAAAATAATATCTATAATGATAGTAAGTAAAAGTTGTATTATTTTGTAATAATAATTATCATTATAAAAATATCAATATTTATAATTACTAAGATGACATTATGATAAAACGATAATTCTAATTATGATAACTTTAATATTTACGATAATTTTTAATATTATCTTTAAAATAATAATTCTATTTAAAATAATAATAAAAATGATATTTTATAGTAACAATGACATTTCTATTAAAATGATAATTTTTGTTAAAATGATAGTTTTAATACTAACGATACTTTTAATAATAATAGTAATGATAAAAATAATAAGAACGATAATTTTATCTAAATCAATATCTTATAATATTTTAATTTCATCATGATACTCTTACTCATTATTTCCTAATCGTTTCGTTTAATAGCTTTTAATCGTCTTTTATATCGTGTTCATAATAATGATAATAATAGTAATCAAAATAATTAGGTGTTACAAATATTTGTTTTAATTACACTAATATTAATAATGATAGTTACTATAACATTATTAACGATAATACTAATAATTATCTTAATGATAATATAGTAATAATAATAATAACAATAACAATAACCATTTTTAAATAATGATATATATATTAATAATGATAATAATAATAATACTAATACTAATAATAATAATAATAATAATAATAATAATAATAATTGGATAATAATAATAATACTAATTATAACTTTAACGATAATAACGATAGTAATAATAAAAAAAATAACAATTTTTAATGATAAATCCATTTTATTGATAAAGATAATAATAATGATAATAATAAGATAAAACTAGAACGACGATAAAAACGACGATAATAATAATCATTTTTAATAAAAATATCGAAAATTCAATTGATTATAACTTCTAATCCGTTCATCGAAACCATTCGATATCTAAAGGAAAAGTTCTTAATTTTTCGCTAGCTTTCCAAAGACATGTATATCTTATACCTTATCTCAACAGCAAGTGTAACTAATTCAATATTCAACCTAACCTGTCTAAGGGCAATATCAAAAGTACAAGCATGCATAATTCTAAATACTCGAGCACTAGTCAGGAATACACTATTAGTATGTAAAAGTTAAATTATGAGTACTCACGTATCAATATTGAGATTCAATATTGCAGGAAAGGTATGTAGACGCAACGGAAATGATAAACACTATATTGACCTCACGAGCATACCCATGAGCCATACTCAATCACCTCCATAGCTATAACCCATAATTTCCTTAATCCTATCCTACTCGAAAAACAATTTCAAAATCACTCGGACAGCACTCCGTCGTAATATTTTATGTATACTAATAATATCTTGAAATAATACGGAGTAAATATATATATGTAAATCGATTGAGAGAGTTTAGAGAAAAATATTTTCAAGTTTCTATGAAATAATGAAACCTATTGAATTCAATTTATAATAGATTTTTGAATTATTAAAGTGAATTATTAAAGTATGAGTTATTAAAGTGAATTATTAAAGTATGAATTATTAAAGTATGAATTATTAAAGTGAATTATTAAAGTATGAATTATTAAAGTGAATTATTAAAGTATGAATTATTAAAGTGAATTATTAAAGTTAAAGTAAAGTAAAAAATAAAGTAAAGGTAAAGTTTAAGTATAGTAAAAGTATAAAACTATGTACGTATAATACGCGTATAAATATATATAATATTAATTTAAATCGTTATATATATTTAATAAAATAAAATATAAATATCGTTATCTTTATCATACTAGTTAAGTAATGAGTTGTCAAAAGTGGTTCTAGATATTTATAAAAGTTATATACGTTTTAATAATAAAGTTCTTTTTAAACTGAAAACGTTTTTGTACGTTTGAAACTAAATAGATCAATCGAGTCTTTATGAGATTCAATCTTCCACTATCCTTTGTCTAGTTCTCAATGATTGACAATTTGTTCTTATTTATAAATCACTTTACCATTTTCCGAATATTGTTAAATTGGAAAGATTTCTCAAATCAACGTGGGCCTTTCAACAGAGACTTGTAATCATAATTCAATATATCTGATAATTCAATCATTTGATCTTATCTTCTAATTCCATTGATAAACATTTTGAAACAGATACAATCATATAAAGTATTTAATCTAATATTTTGTTTACGTTTCAAGTTATAATATATATACACATATACATATATAATCATATTCATTTAATGGTTCATGAATCGTTGGAACTTGGTCGAGGTTGAATGAATGTATGAACATAGTTTAAAATTCTTGCAATTTAACTTAACAAATATTGCTTATCGTGTCGGAAACATATAAAGATTAAAGTTTAAATTTGGTTGGAAATTTCCGGGTTGTCACAGTACCTACCCGTTAAAGAAATTTCGTCCCGAAATTTGAGTGGAACGGTTGTGAATGATAATAAGTATGTTTTCATGATGCATACGGGCTGAAAATTAGAGTTTTATCATCAGCGAATAATTTGGATAAACAATCCATTTATATGAAGAGTACGAATGAAGCTAACATAGAAGAGTGAAATGAGTAAGTGTAGATTCATCTTATCATTTGACGTAGATATGATTGATTCCCAGATTTCAAGGGATTTGAGGAAAATCTTCTTAATAAGATTTGACTCTCCGGTAATCAAGGGAATTAGGATCCGCTTTAAATGCGATCATCCATTTTAATTGTTCTGTCGGAGATTTTCTTATAAATTCACCTCCTTCATTTCCTTACAACTCACACCTTCTGTTGATGCATTTTATGCAAGTCCCTAGACATCTACCCACGTCCATTGCAGGTAAAACAGTTTACAGGCCACCATGATTGCTCGTTATTATCCTATCCGTGTTTGTATGTGGTTACAGGAACTGCAGGAACGAGATTTAGATGTTTGACTATGTTAGACTTAGTCAGACGTACGAGTGAAGCCTCACTAATACGGCTGACAGGCTCATACGCACAGTTGATGCTGAGCTAAGTCACAATTACAACCTAAATGAGAAGACACGAGTGAGTGATCACCCGTACGGCTAATGAAGCCAACTCGTACGTGTGATGAATGAATCGTATGGGTGAGTCAACAGCAGGGGTATATAAAGTCTTATGCTCTTCATTTTAGGTTAAGCCTCTCATTTGTTACACACATTCAGATCTAGTGAGCTCCTCCGATTCTCTCTCAGTCCAAATTACCCAGGTGGTGAATAATAGCTCTAGGTGTTGATCTAATCACACTTGATTTAGTTGTGGTTTGACTAAATTAATCAAAAAAAACTTAACCTATTCATTAGAGGGTTTGATTCACTTATTCCGCCATTGTGTGAGTTAAATCTATTAATTTCTAAGTTCCTAGTCATGTTTCATCACCTTCTATTCTTTCCCCCTCAATTCATATTTTAAAGTATTCATCAATATGCTCCATCCAGTTCTGATTCTCGATATACTTCTAACTTTCATATCGGTAATTCTTCTTTTTCATCTACCACTGGAAGAATCTATTTACTTCTACTATACTCTTGGGTTTATAGTGTTTCTAGTTCTCCCGTGTCTTTATATTGCTATATGCATCGATATATATGGTTTATAATTTCTGGTTTGTCGTTAGGATTTATATGTCCCCTTATATTTCAAAGTCTCTGCTTCTGTCTTCTATAATCATTATCATTCACAGTTAATGCTCTCTTTTAGTTGCTGCAATTTATACCCCAATTTCTATTTCAGAGTTTTGTCCTTTCGTTTCTTCTTCTTGCGATTAAGCACCGCTTGTAATGGTCCAGAATTCACAGATATGAATTTCGGAATGAACATTGTTAATGTTCTAAGAAGGAAATTGTGATGGCACGATCTTGACTTGTCAAATTACTAGAATACCTTGGAAAAGGCCGAATCATCAAGAAATATTTTCTTGATATTTTAGAGGTTAAATAGAATACAAGAGTCGTATAACATGGAACATGATGATGTTATGATCTGTGAATCATCACGTTCCATTTAGAAACTCAGCATGACTTACTGTAATATAATCACATTGATCAAGTGTCATTATATTATACTAATTCATGCTTCAGTTCCCAACATTACTTCAAAATATTCCTATTTTAAACTTGAATGTTTTAGAATTTAGAAACTAAAATAGTTTCTTTTATGATGTAATACAGATAGCACGAAGAGGTAAATGATTTCAAATAAGAAAAATTTAGAAAATATCTTCAGAAATATGGAGGATATTTATAATGAAAGATATGATGATATTTTAGAATTTCTAATATCAGAGGATGATGAAGAATATTGTCCGCAGGGTTTTAGAGTCAGGAGCATAATGAAAGATATGTTCTAGCACACGTCGAGAAAGTACAAACTGAAGAAAAGAGCATCAATGATGTTCCCGTCGCAAAAGAATTTCCCGATGTATTTCCGAAAGAATTACCGGGATTACCCCCACATCGATCCGTTGAATTTCAAATAGATCTTGTACCAGGAGCTGCACCAATAGCTCGTGCTCCTTACAGACTCGCACCCAGCGAGATGAAAGAACTGCAAAGCCAATTACAAGAACTTTTAGAGCATGGTTTCATTCGACCAAGCACATCACCGTGGGGAGCTCCTGTTTTGTTTGTCAAGAAGAAAGATGGTACATTCAGGTTGTGTATCGACTACCGAGAGTTGAACAAACTTACCATCAAGAACCGCTACCCACTACCGAGAATCGACGACTTATTTGATCAACTACAAGGCTCGTCTGTTTATTCAAAGATTGACTTACGTTCCGGGTATCATCAAATGCGGGTAAAAGAAGATGATATTCCAAAGACTGCTTTCCGAACACGTTACGGTCATTACGAGTTTATGGTCATGCCATTTGGTTTAACTAATGCACCAGCTGTGTTCATGGACCTTATGAACCGAGTGTGTGGACCATACCTTGACAAGTTTGTCATTGTTTTCATTGATGACATACTTATTTACTCAAAGAATGACCAAGAACACGGTGAACATTTGAGAAAGGTGCTAGAAGTATTGAGGAAGGAAGAATTGTACGCTAAATTTTCAAAGTGTGCATTTTGGTTGGAAGAAGTTCAATTCCTCGGTCACATAGTGAACAAAAAAGGTATTAAGGTGGATCCGGCAAAGATAGAAACTGTTGAAAAGTGGGAAACCCCGAAAACTCCGAAACACATACGCCAGTTTTTAGGACTAGCTGGTTACTACAGAAGGTTCATCCAAGACTTTTCCAGAATAGCAAAACCCTTGACTACATTAACGCATAAAGGGAAGAAATTTGAATGGAAGGATGAACAAGAGAAAACGTTTTAGTTATTGAAGAAAAAGCTAATTACGGCACCTATATTGTCATTACCTGAAGGGAATGATGATTTTGTGATTTATTGTGACGCATCAAAGCAAGGTCACGGTTGTGTATTAATGCAACGAACGAAGGTGATTGCTTATGCGTCTAGACAATTGAAGATTTACGAGCAAAATTATACGACGCATGATTTGGAATTAGGCGCGGTTGTTTTTGCATTAAAGACTTGGAGGCACTACTTATATGGGGTCAAAAGTATTATATATACCGACCACAAAAGTCTTCAACACATATTTAATCAGAAACAACTGAATATGAGGCAGCGTAGGTGGATTGAATTGTTGAATGATTACGACTTTGAGATTCGTTACCACCCGAGGAAGGCAAATATGGTAGCCGATGCCTTGAGCAGGAAGGACAGAGAACCCATTCGAGTAAAATCTATGAATATAATGATTCATAATAACCTTACTACTCAAATAAAGGAGGCGCAACAAGGAGTTTTAAAAGAAGGAAATTTAAAGGATGAAATACCCAAAGGATCGGAGCAGCATCTTAATATTCAGGAAGACGGAACCCGGTATAGGGCTGAAAGGATTTGGGTACCAAAATTTGAAGATATGAGAGAAATGGTACTTAGAGAATCTCATAAAACCAGATACTCAATACATCCTGGAACGGGGAGGATGTACAAGGATCTCAAGAAACATTTTTGGTGGCCGGGTATGAAAGCCGATGTTGCTAAATACGTAGGAGAATGTTTGACGTGTTCTAAGGTCAAAGCTGAGCATCAGAAACCATCAGGTCTACTTCAACAACCCGAAATCCCAGAATGGAAATGGGAAAACATTACCATGGATTTCATCACTAAATTGCCAAGGACTGCAAGTGGTTTTGATACTATTTGGGTGATAGTTGATCGTCTCACCAAATCAGCACACTTCCTGCCAATAAGAGAAGATGACAAGATGGAGAAGTTAGCACGACTGTATTTGAAGGAAGTCGTCTCCAGACATGGAATACCAATCTCTATTATCTCTGATAGGGATGGCAGATTTATTTCAAGATTCTGGCAGACATTACAGCAAGCATTAGGAACTCGTCTAGACATGAGTACTGCCTATCATCCACAAACTGATGGGCAGAGTGAAAGGACAATACAAACGCTTGAAGACATGCTACGAGCATGTGTTATTGATTTCAGAAACAGTTGGGATCGACATCTACTGTTAGCAGAATTTTCCTACAACAACAGCTACCATTCAAGCATTGAGATGGCGCCGTTTGAAGCACTTTATGGAAGAAAGTGCAGGTCTCCGATTTGTTGGAGTGAAGTGGGGGATAGACAGATTACGGGTCCGGAGATTATACAAGAAACTACCGAGAAGATCATCCAAATTCAACAACGGTTGAAAACCGCCCAAAGTCGACAAAAGAGCTACGCTGACATTAAAAGAAAAGATATAGAATTTGGAATTGGAGAGATGGTCATGCTTAAAGTTTCACCTTGGAAAGGCATTGTTCGATTTGGTAAACGAGGGAAATTAAATCCAAGGTACATTGGACCATTCAAGATTATTGATCGTGTCGGACCAGTAGCTTACCGACTTGAGTTACCTCAACAACTCGTGGCTGTACATAACACTTTCCACGTCTCGAATTTGAAGAAATGTTTTTCTAAAGAAGATCTCACTATTCCGTTAGATGAAATCCAAATCAACGAAAAACTCCAATTCATCGAAGAACCCGTCGAAATAATGGATCGTGAGGTTAAAAGACTTGAGCAAAACAAGATACCAATTATTAAGGTTCGATGGAATGCTCGTAGAGGACCCGAGTTCACCTGGGAGCGTGAAGATCAGATGAAGAAGAAATACCCGCATCTATTTCCAGAAGATTCGTCAACACCTTCAACAGCTTAAAATTTCGGGACGAAATTTATTTAACGGGTAGGTACTGTAGTGACCCGAACTTTTCCATGTTTATATATATTAATTGAGATTGATATTTACATGATTAAATGTTTCCAACATGTTAAGCAATCAAACTTGTTAAGACTTGATTAATTGAAATATGTTTCATATAGACAATTAACCACCCAAGTTGACCGGCGATTCACGAACGTTAAAACTTGTAAAAATGACATGACGATATATATATATATATGGATATACATATGGTTAACATGAGATTATGATAAGTAAGTATCTCCATAAGTATATTAACAATGAGTTATATACATATAAACAAGACTACTAACTTAAGGATTTCGAAACGAGACATATATGTAACGATTATAGTTGTAACGACATTTAAATGTATATATATCATATTAAGATATATTAATATACCATAATATCATGATAATATAATAATTTAACATCTCATTAGATATAATAAACAATGGGTTAACAACATTAATTGAGATCGTTAACTTAAAGGTTTCAAAACAACACTTACATGTAACGACTAACGATGACTTAACGACTCAGTTAAAATGTATATACATGTAGTGTATTTAGATGTATTAAAATACTTTTAGAAGACTTCAAGACATATATCAAAACACTCATACTTAACGAAAATGGTTACAGTTACTTTCCCATTCTTTTCTTTCATCAAGAATTCTAGTCGTATTCTTACCCGTATTATGCACAGCTTCAAAACGTACTTATTATGGGTATATACCAATAGGAACTAGCATGGGATTCCACTCTTGATTATGTCATGTATAACTAATCAATTTTAACTTCTACCATGAGCTAGTCAACTAACTAGAACTCCTTTTAACCCCACTCACCACTCACCAATTACCACTCATCATTCACTCCATTTCACTTTCAATTCTCTTTCTAATTCTCTCTCAACACACACACACACTATTATGAACGTATTTTTCCAGTAGTTAATCATCATCTTCATCAAAAATCACTTCAAGAATCAAGCTATAATCATCATAGGAAGAACACTTCAAGAACACTTCAAAAATCCCTTCAAGTTTACTAATTTACTTCCAAGCTTTCTAATCCATTCCAAGTAATCATCTAAGATCAAGAAACCTTTGTTATATACAGTAGATTATCTTTCTTATTCAAGGTAATATTCATATTCAAACTTTGATTCAATTTCTATAACTATAAACTATCTTAATTCGAGTAAAAATCTTACTTGAACTTGTTTTTGTGTCATGATCCTACTTCAAGAACTTTCAAGCCATCCAAGATCCTTTGAAGCTAGATCATTTCTTGTCACTTCCAGTAGGTTTACCTACTAAACTTGAGGTAGTAATGATGTTCGTAACATCATTCGATTCATATATATAAAACTATCTTATTCGAAGGTTTAAACTCGTAATCACTAGAACATAGTTTAGTTAATTCTAAACTTGTTCGCAAACAAAAGTTAATCTTTCTAACTTGACTTTTAAAATTAACTAAACACATGTTCTATATCTATATGATATGCTAACTGAATGATTTAAAACCTGGAAACACGAAAAACACCGTAAAACCGGATTTACGCCGTCGTAGTAACACCGCGGGCTGTTTTGGGTTAGTTAATTAAAAACTATGATAAACTTTGATTTAAAAGTTGTTATTCTGAGAAAATGATTTTTATTATGAAAATGAAACTATATCCAAAAATTATGGTTAAACTCAAAGTGGAAGTATGTTTTCTAAAATGGTCATCTAGACGTCGTTCTTTCGACTGAAATGACTACCTTTACAAAAACGACTTGTAACTTATTTTTCCGACTATAAACCTATACTTTTTCTGTTTAGATTCATAAAATATAGTTCAATATGAAACCATAGCAATTTGATTCACTCAAAACGGATTTAAAATGAAGAAGTTATGGGTAAAACAAGATTGGATAATTTTTCTCATTTTAGCTACGTGAAAATTGGTAACAAATCTATTCCAACCATAACTTAATCAACTTGTATTGTATATTATGTAATCTTGAGATACCATAGACACGTATACAATGTTTCGACCTATCATGTCGACACATCTATATATATTTCGGAACAACCATAGACACTCTATATGTGAATGTTGGAGTTAGCTATACAGGGTTGAAGTTGATTCCAAAATATATATAGTTTGAGTTGTGATCAATACTGAGATACGTATACACTGGGTCGTGGATTGATTCAAGATAATATTTATCGAATTATTTCTGTACATCTAACTGTGGACAACTAGTTGTAGGTTACTAACGAGGACAGCTGACTTAATAAACTTAAAACATCAAAATATATTAAAAGTGTTGTAAATATATTTTGAACATACTTTAATATATATGTATATATTGTTATAGGTTCGTGAATCAGCAGTGGCCAAGTCTTACTTCTCGACGAAGTAAAAATCTGTGAAAGTGAGTTATAGTCCCACTTTTTAAATCTAATATTTTGGGATGAGAATACATGCAGGTTTTATAAATGATTTACAAAATAGACACAAGTACGTGAAACTACATTCTATGGTTGAATTATCGAAATCGAATATGCCCCTTTTTATTAAGTCTGGTAATCTAAGAATTAGGGAACAGACACCCTAATTGACGCGAATCCTAAAGATAGATCTATTGGGCCTAACAAACCCCATCCAAAGTACCGGATGCTTTAGTACTTCGAAATTTATATCATATCCGAAGGGTGTCCCGGAATGATGGGGATATTCTTATATATGCATCTTGTTAATGTCGGTTACCAGGTGTTCACCATATGAATGATTTTTATCTCTATGTATGGGATGTGTATTGAAATATGAAATCTTGTGGTCTATTGTTACGATTTGATATATATAGGTTAAACCTATAACTCACCAACATTTTTGTTGATTTTTAAAGCATGTTTATTCTCAGGTGAATATTAAGAGCTTCCGCTGTTGCATACTAAAATAAGTACAAGATTTGGAGTCCATGTTTGTATGATATTGTGTAAAAACTGCATTCAAGAAACTGATTTCAATGTAACATATTTGTATTGTAAACCATTATGTAATGGTCGTGTGTAAACAAGATATTTTAGATTATCATTATTTGATAATCTACGTAAAGCTTTTTAAACCTTTATTTATGAAATAAAGGTTATGGTTTGTTTTAAAAATGAATGCAGTCTTTGAAAAACGTCTCATATAGAGGTCAAAACCTCGCAACGAAATCAATTAATATGGAACGTTTTTAATCAATAAGAACGGGACATTTCAGTTGATTCGGATGTTGACTGTACTGACGATGCTGGTAACGCTGACGGTAATGTTGATGATGTTGGTAAAGCAAGTTTAGCTTGTTAATCACACACCATTTTTGTCAGTGTTTCTACTCTTCCTTCTATCATTTTGGTTCGTTTAACTGATTTATGGTTAGGGCTAGATTAGATAATCTCTAAGACTTTAGAGATTACATAATCGCCGCGGAATATTTCTCCAATGAAGTTATGAATTAATACTTCATCAGTTATTGTTGTTGGTACTCCTTGGTATCTATGGTGCGTATGACGTTGATGCTCGTGGGACATATTGTGAAGTTGAGGTTTACGACGCGGTTGTGGTTGGAGGTGGTAATGGTACTGTTGGCGTTGATGATGGTGGTACTGGTTATGCTGCTGGTGCTGCTGCTGGTGTTTGTAATCTTTGCACCATATTCTCCAAAGCCACTACCCGAGCGCGAAGCTCGTTGACTTCTTCTATTATACCAGGGTGATTGTCGGTTCGGACGAGCGGATAAATATAATCTAGAATTTGATGTAGTATATAATCGTGACGAGATACTCTGGAAAAGAGAGAGAAAATGGTGTTTAGGATTGGTTCGCCGGTAAGTGCTTTAGGTTCTTCGTTAAGAGGGCAATGGGGTGGATGGAAGGGATCACCTTCTTCTTGTCTCCAATGATTGAGGAGGCTATGAACCCATCCCCAATTCATCCAGAATAGATGATGGCTGATTGGTTGATCCATTTCGGTCACACTGCTTTCAGAGCTGGAGTGGGATTCCATTTCGGAATCCGAGGAACTTGAATTAATGATGAATTTCATTTCGTACGATTGAATAAGGATTTTTCGATATGAAATGATTTTCGGTTATCGTATGGTATTCTAATTACATAGAATATTCATAGATATAGAACAAAAGATTTCGTAGATTACGGAGGAATTTGCGGGATATGTCAGGTAAAGTTTAAATTAACAGATACGATAAGATATGATTTAGCAGATACGCTAAGATATGAATTTTGTCTATACACTACTCATGCAATTAATGTAGCAAGACGTGTCTAGACTAGTAATGATAAGCAGGTAATTTCCTAAGAATGATAAGCAGATGATTTCCGACTAAAAATGATAAGCAAAACTTTTGACATGCAGACACGGTCGAAGTCCAGACTCACTAATGCATCCTAACGACTTATCAGTTAGACACACTAATGCAGACATGGTTCGCTAAGACCACCGCTCTGATACCAACTGAAAGGACCCGTTCATATACATTATAAACGATTCACAATAGTTGATTACATTGCGAGGTATTTGACCTCTATATGATATATTTTACAAACATTGCATTCGTTTTTAAAAGACAAACTTTCTTTACATTGAAAATTGACAGGCATGCATACCATTTCATAATATCCACTATCCAACTATAAATTGATTTAATAATAATCTTTGATGAACTCAATGACTCGAACGCAACGTTCTTCGAAATGTGCTATGAAAGACTCCAAGTAATATCTTTAAAATGAGCAAATGCACAGCGGAAGATTTCTTTAACACCTGAGAATAAACATGCTTTAAAGTGTCAACCAAAAGGTTGGTGAGTTCATTAGTTTATCATAATCATTTATTTTCATCATTTTAATAGATCACAAGAATTTCATTTCCAGTTCTCATAAATATACGTCCCATGCATAGAGACAAAAATAATCATTCATATGGTGAACACCTGGTAACCGACATTAACTAGATACATATAAGAATATCCCCTATCATTTCGGGATCCTCCTTCGGACATGATATAAATTTCGAAGTACTAAAGCATCCGGTACTTTGGATGGGGTTTGTTAGGCCCAATAGATCTATCTTTAGGATTCGCGTCAATTAGGGTGTATGTTCCCTAATTCTTAGATTACCAGACTTTAATAAAAAGGGGCATATTCGATTTCGATAATTCAACCATAGAATGTAATTTCAATTACTTGTGTCTATTTCGTCAAACATTTATAAAAGCGCATGTATTCTCAGTCCCAAAAATATAAAGGGCAAAAAGGCAAATGAAACTCACCATACTGTATTTCGTAGTAAAAATACATATAACGTCATTGAACAAGTGCAAGGTTGGCCTCGGATTCACGAACCTAAATTAATTATATATAATTATGTGTTGGTCAATATTTGTCTAACAAATTAGGTCAAGTCATAGTGTATCACAATCCTAATGCTCGAGACTAATATGCAAAAGTCAACAAAAGTAAATTTGACTCAAAATAATTTCCAAAAATCTATACATGATTAATATATAGTTTAAATATCGTCGTTTTATATTTTTAAATATTTTTAAAAGATTTATTAGAGTAATAATATAATTTATTTATTAATAAATAAAATTTTATATTAAATTTATGTAATAAAATATACTTTTATATATATTAAGTAATAAAATTTATAGGGTTCATTTAATATCATAAAGATAATATGATAGGTATTATTAATGTAAGTTATTACACGTAGTAAAATATGTTTGTATCACATATTTATTTGATAAAATAATATCTATAATGATAGTAAGTAAAAGTTGTATTATTTTGTAATAATAATTATTATTATAAAAATATCAATATTTATAATTACTAAGATGACATTATGATAAAACGATAATTCTAATTATGATAACTTTAATATTTACGATAATTTTTAATATTATCTTTAAAATAATAATTCTATTTAAAATAATAATAATAATGATATTTTATAGTAACAATGACATTTCTATTAAAATGATAATTTTTGTTAAAATGATAGTTTTAATACTAACGATACTTTTAATAATAATAGTAATGATAAAAATAATAAGAACGATAATTTTATCTAAATCAATATCTTATAATATTTTAATTTCATCATGATACTCTTATTCATTATTTCCTAATCATTTCGTTTAATAGCTTTTAATCGTCTTTTATATCGTGTTCATAATAATGATAATAATAGTAATCAAAATAATTAGGTGTTACAAATATTTGTTTTAATTACACTAATATTAATAATGATAGTTACTATAACATTATTAACGATAATACTAATAATTATCTTAATGATAATATAGTAATAATAATAATAACAATAACAATAACCATTTTTAAATAATGATATATATATTAATAATGATAATAATAATAATACTAATACTAATAATAATAATAATAATAATAATAATAATAATAATAATAATAATAATAATAATAATAATAATAATAATAATAATAATAATAATAATAATAATAATAATAATAATAATTGGATAATAATAATAATACTAATTATAACTTTAACGATAATAACGATAGTAATAATAAAAAAAATAACAATTTTTAATGATAAATCCCTTTTATTGATAAAGATAATAATAATGATAATAATAAGATAAAACTAGAACGACGATAAAAACGACGATAATAATAATCATTTTTAATAAAAATATCGAAAATTCAATTGATTATAACTTTTAATCCGTTCATCGAAACCATTCGATATCTAAAGGAAAAGTTCTTAATTTTTCGCTAGCTTTCCAAAGACATGCATATCTCATACCTTATCTCAACCGCAAGTGTAACTAATTCAATATTCAACCTAACCTGTCTAAGGGCAATATCAAAAGTACAAGCATGCATAATCCTAAATACTCGAGCACTAGTCAGGGATACACTATTAGTATGTAAAAGTTAAATTATGAGTACTCACGTATCAATATTGAGATTCAATATTGCAGGAAAGGTACGTAGACGCAACGGAAATGATAAACACTATATTGACCTCACGAGCATACCCATGAACCATACTCAATCACCTCCATAGCTATAACCCATAATTTCCTTAATCCTATCCTACTCGAAAAACAATTTTGAAATCACTCGGACAGCACTCCGTCGTAATATTTTATGTATACTAATAATATCTTGAAATAATACGGAGTAAATATATATATGTAAATCGATTGAGAGAGTTTAGAGAAAAATATTTTCAAGTTTCTATGAAATAATGAAACCTATTGAATTCTATTTATAATAGATTTTTGAATTATTAAAGTGAATTATTAAAGTATGAATTATTAAAGTGAATTATTAAAGTATGAATTATTAAAGTGAATTATTAAAGTATGAATTATTAAAGTGAATTATTAAAGTATGAATTATTAAAGTGAATTATTAAAGTTAAAGTAAAGTAAAAATAAAGTAAAGGTAAAGTTTAAGTATAGTAAAAGTATAAAACTATGTACGTATAATACGCGTATAAATATATATAATATTAATTTAAATCGTTATATATATTTAATAAAATAAAATATAAATATCGTTATCTTTATCATACTAGTTAAGTAATGAGTTGTCAAAAGTGGTTCTAGATATTTATAAAAGTTATATACGTTTTAATAATAAAGTTCTTTTTAAACTGAAAACGTTTTTGTACGTTTGAAACTAAATAGATCAATCGAGTCTTTATGAGATTCAATCTTCCACTATCCTTTGTCTAGTTCTCAATGATTGACAATTTGTTCTTATTTATAAATCACTTTACCATTTTCTGAATATTGTTAAAATGTAAAGATTTCTCAAATCAACGTGGGCCTTTCAACAGAGACTTGTAATCATAATTCAATATATCTGATAATTCAATCATTTGATCTTATCTTCTAATTCCATTGATAAATATTTTGAAACAGATACAATCATATAAAGTATTTAATCTAATATTTTGTTTACGTTTCAAGTTATAATATATATACACATATACATATATAATCATATTCGTTTAATGGTTCGTGAATCGTTAGAACTTGGTCGAGGTTGAATGAATGTATGAACATAGTTTAAAATTCTTGCAATTTAACTTAACAAATATTGCTTATCGTGTCGGAAACATATAAAGATTAAAGTTTAAATTTGGTTGGAAATTTCCGGGTTGTCACAGTATTGTTATTATCACATGTAAAGTTTGTAAGTCTAAGATTATCGCTAAACGATAATCATTATTAAGTTGTTTAAACCTTGTATTTGTAATAAAAGCTATGGTTTGTATTGTAAAAACGAATGCAGTTTTTGAAAAATATCGCATATAGAGGTCAATACCTCGCGATGAAATCATATGTTATTGTATTCGTCCTTATGGTTAAAGTCAGGTTATGACAGTGATGATCTTACATGGAATCATGGTGATGGTTGTGGTAATTGTGAGAGTGGTGAGGTGATTGTGTAAAGTGAATCAAATGTGGTGCTCACGGTTTAAACATAAAACACACATGTGATTATTTGGTGATCGATGGTTTAAGGTGATCTTTGAATAGAAAGACATAAAAACAGAAGTGGGTTTGATGAGTTGAGGAATTGGAACTACTCCATTGTAACATGAATTTATCGATTATTATATGAGCATTCAGTCGACAAAATTTTAAAAGCAGACAAAATAAAATAGAAAAAAAATTAAAAAGATGAGATAGATTGATAACTGAATTTGGATTATGTTAGTCACTGTTTTCCTGGTTCGTACAAGATTAGGAATTGAAGAATCAATTAAGCACAGTTGAAAGCTATTGATAATTGATTTGGTTTCCTCAATCATACGTATATGATCTTATATATTTATTATTACTAATTAATAATTTTAATTATAATAATCTAAATACAAATAATAATAATATTGATAATAATAAGAGTTATAATAATAATAATAACACTGATACTAATATTAATATTAATATTATTAATAATAATGAAACTAATAATAATAATATTAGTATAGCATTTTATATTTTTCTTATAATAATAACATATATTGCATATTTAATATTTATACATATATATATGTATAGATATCATATATATATTCAAACTAATACATATATAATTATGTTTTAAATAACAAGTTTTATTATTTAAATAAATGTATTAATTATATATGTATATATTAAATCAATTAAACTCAAAGTATAACATCATATATTTAATACATTGTTATCGTTGAAAAATCATGTTCGAAATCATTTATATTCGATATACTCTCCATATTCAAAATAACAAGTTTAGGTTAGGTTACTAAATCACATAATAGATTATTAATATATTTAATTTATAATACATAATTATTTATATATATATATATATATATATATATATATATATATATACATTTAAATTTACAATTAAAAGTTCGTGAATCGCTGAAAAAAGTCAATGGTCAGATAATTTCTTATGATAGTTTAAACATTTTGGGACTTGATTTAATAGGCTTTGCTTATCATGTCAAATTCATATTAAGATTAAGTTTAAATTTGGTCGGAAATTTTCGGGTCGTCACAAGCACTACTTCAAAAACATTCATATTTTTAAACCTGAAGGTTTACAGAATATAGAAACTAAACAGTTTCCTTTATGATGTAACACTGATAGTGCGAAACGGTAAATGATTTCAGATAAGAATAATTACGAAAATATCTTCAGAAATATCGAGGATATTTATAATGAAAGATATGATGATATCTTAGAATTTCTAATATTGATGGATGATGATGAAGATTTGTCCGTAAAAGTGTGGAGTCAGGAGCAAGGTATTCGTTAATGACTTCAACAGATATTGATTCATTTGGATTCTTTGAAGCAGGTTTAGACTTTGTGATTTGTCCATAGTCTCCTTCATGGTTTGCTCAATTCGTTTTTCAGTATCAAACTTTTGAGTTTTCTCAACACTTCATTCTTTATCATTAAACTTTTGACTGTTAAGGCAGTCTTCAGTTTTAGCTGTTTCATCAGCTTTTTCAGAATTCGGAGATCTGATTCGTAAGCTAGAGTGCTTTTTAGGAATTCAGAGATTCCGAATTGAAATTCATCAGTCCAGAAGATATACGTTATATATACATGTATAATTATTAACGTAGGAATGCTGCGAAATTCGAGAATTAATGATTAATGCTTCTCGGTATTTGGTATGGCAACTATCGTTACAAGATGCAGATGAGTAGGTTATACGGTTTCAATAAATATAATAACTTTTCAGAAAGTCAAAGATCATTGAAGTTGCTGGTAAGTTTACTGCTAATGTGGTGGAATATAAACGGTTCTTCGGTAACGATGATGAAGGGGTAATCTTATATATCAAAGTTATAATAGAGTTTATTCGAATGAAAAGTCGATATTGATTTGCTGAAGCTGTGACAAAATTGGCTACTTTGGAAAGGAATTGCAAAGTTATTTTCGGTAATAACAACGCCAAAGGAGCTAGCACAGATACGTGTTAAACGTTTACTCAGGTTCCGAGTTTTTTCAGGTGCATAATTATATGCATCAATATTTTTTTCCGTAGATGAAGTGCGGTTGGTTCATCCTCTCGATTGAGGTGTTTTCAAGAATCATGAAAGGTTTGAACGCAGATTGTAATTGTCAAGATACAAATGAGGTTTAAGTTGAAATCAAGTGGCAAACTTGAAGAATTGTTTAGTTTCATATGTTATAATCAATATTTTAATTCATTTTAATTATCCAATGTTATTAGTCCACAGTTAGTAGTTCAACAATTCATATATAGTTTAATATATAATATTTGAATTAATTAATACGTGTCGTGACCCATTATATACATGTCTCAGACTCGATCACAACTCAAAGTATATATATTATTTAGAATCAACCTCAACCATGTATAGCTAACTCGGACATTACTGCATATAGAGTGTCTATGGTTATTCCAAATAATATATATAGATGACGTCGATATGATATGTCAAAACATTGTATATGTGTCCCGATTTATACGACGATATTTAAAGTACGTAAAATAAATAACAGAAATTAAATGACGATAAATAAAATTGCGAGAATTAAAATTGCGATAAATAAATTCCGATAAATAAAATGTAATACGGAATTAACAGTTAGCTAGGAACAGTTAGCTAGGATTTTGTTAGCGTAAATTCTTAACAAAATTTCTCATAGTTAATTTGTCTGTTTCTAACAAATTTTATTTTGTCAAATGTTTTCTTCATTATGCCACTTGTTGGATTCTGATAGGTCAAAATCCAAATATGAAATTGAATGAAAATGGTTATTCTGCAGTTAATGGATACGTATATCGGTGGTTGTAATTATGATAGTAAATGACTGTTGAATCAGATTCGAAGAATGTACAGTGTAACTTTTAATGTGAAATCTAAATATTCCTCGGGTATTACCTACCCGTTAAAATATTTTCACCATTAACAGTTTGTACCACAGAATTTTTTTTATTACAATCTTTATGAAAATATACTTACATATATATGTTTTCTTCATATGTAATATAGATTTAATGAGTTAATATGATATTAATCTCATTTGTTTTACGGTTAGAACTAGAGTACATAATCTTTTAAACATTAGAGATTACATAATCATCATGTCGAACGAAGATAAATGATGTAAAATGTCATGTAGAACGATGATTATACTCGAGGTACAGAATGAGATGTTGAGGCATGTGATGTTGAAACTTGGGTTGTTTGTGGTACTGTTGGTGTTGGTGATGTTGCTGAAGCTGGTAAGTTTTGCACCATGTTCTCCAAATTTATTACTCGAGCGCGAAGCTCGTTAACTTCTTCCATTACTCTAGGATGATTGTCGATCGGAACGAGCGGATGAATAAGGTTTAGAATTTTAGATAGAATATAATCGTGGCGAGATACTCTGGAACTGAGAGAGAAAATGGTGTTTCGGACAGGTTCGCCGGTAAGTGCTTCAGGTTCTTCGCCAAGAGGGAAATGTGGTGGATGGAAGGGATCACCTTCTTCTTATCTTCAATGATTAAGTAGGCTACAAACTCATCCCCAATTCATCCAGAATAGATGATGACTAATTGGTTGATCCATTTCGGTCACACTGCTTTAGGAACTCGAATGAAAATCCATGTCGAAATAGCTGTCGGAATCCGAGGAACTTGAACTAGTCAAGAGATCCATCTCGTATGATCAGGGAAATGAATTTTTGATATGTAATAGATTATAGGATTTAGTTTGGTATTCTTCAATACATATTGTACATATGTATATATAATACCAAGATCCCATAAGTTACGGAGAAATTTTTGAAAGATGTCAGACAGAGTTTACTGTAATAGATATGTAAAGATATGAATTTGTCTATACACTATCTATGCAATGAATGCAGTAAGACACGTCTAGACTTAAGATGATAAGCAGTTAATTTCTGACAAAAATGATAAGCAATACTTTTGATATGCAGACACGGTCGAAGTCTAGACTCACTAATGCATCCTAACAACTATCAGTTAGACACACTAATGCAAGACCTGGTTCGCTAAGACTACCACTCTGATACCACATGAAGCGACCCGTCCTAATCCATAAGGACGAATACAATAACATATGGTTACCT